>NC_061097.1:1509500-1517000 GCF_015104395.2 Macrobrachium nipponense
CTCTTTCACTCTCTCTAATGGTAAATTACAAATAAAATCTAGTTTTTTTTTTTTTGTATGACAAACGGTTTGTGATTTTGTCACATCTTGCTTAAAACAGTGAATGATGGTAATAAAAACAAATTATTATTATTATTAGTTTTATTAGTTTTTTTTTTTTTTTGGGGCTCTATCACAGTCCTCCAATTCGACTGGGTGGTATTTATAGTGTGGGGTTCCGGGTTGCATCCTGCCTCCTTAGGAGTCCATCACTCTTCTACTATGTGTGCCGTTTCTAGGATCACACTCTTCTGCATGAGTCCTGGAGCTACTTCAGCCTCTAGTTTTTCTAGATTCCTTTTCAGGGATCTTGGGATCGTGCTAGTGCTCCTATGATTTATGGTACGATTTCCACTGGCATATCCATATCCTTCTTATTTCTATTTTCAGATCTTGATACTTATCCAATTTTTCCCTCTCTTTTCTCTTCACTCTGGTGTCCCATGGTATTGCGACATCAATGAGTGATACTTTCTTCTTGAACTTGTCAATCAACGTCACGTCTGGTCTGTTTGCACGTATCACCCTATCCGTTCTGATACATAGTCCCAGAGGATCTTTGGCGTGATCGTTTTCTATCACTCCTTCAGGTTGGTGCTCGTACCACTTATTACAGTGGAGGGCTTTTGCTACTGAATCATGCCTCTTTTTGTACTGGTTCTGTGCAAGTGCCGGGCATTCACTTGCTATGTGGTTTATGGTTTCACTTTTCGTATTGCACTTCCTACATATGGGAGAGATGTTATTTCCGTCTATCGTACTTTGAACATATCTGGTTCTTAGGGCCTGATCTTGTGCCGCTGTTATCATTCCTTCAGTTTATTATTATTATTATTATTATTATTATTATTATTATTATTATTATTATTATTATTATTATTATTATTATTATTATTATTATTATTATTATTAAAGAATGAAGAAACGTTCTTAAGAAACAAACCTTAATTTTCACCAACTTGCAAATAAAAACTTTCTTGAAATTGGAACAACATAACATGTGTAATTAGAAAAAAATAAATAAACAGAGAGAAGATAATGTTGGTGGAACGAAGACCCCAGCACTGACGGAACTGATAATGAGAAGTGCATATTTTGCCTCTGAATTAGCATATTAGCAAATATCCTTTTGATGTTGTTGCAAATGTAAAAAAAGTATTTGCCTATACATAAGTAGGGAATAGTGAGAATATTTACAGTAAATGTAAATGAGTAATTCAACTACTATTAACAGTGATTAAAAGGACTGACAAATTTATAATGAATTTAGCAAATGTTATGCAGGTCTACAAAACAATGCACACAACGTTACTAGAGATAAATTTATGGGCAAAGAATAATAAAAAAAAGTTAGTTGAATAAAAGAAATAAATAGCAATGGGAGAGAGAAAAGAAAGTAGTATTTCCAGATAATTCCAGATGCAATTTTCAGTCGAACTTCTTTCCTGTCTACAGCTAGAGACACATTAGTGAGATACTGCCATCTATGATCATTCGCTTTCAACATTTTCTGGAAGTGCCCGTGTTGTGTTACATCCTGGGCGTTTTATTTTATCATAACAGAGTATTTTGGGACTTACTGCTGTACTCCCTCTTATCAGACATCAACCAAAACACAAGACTTCATGCGAGGTAAGTGACCGCACGTCTATCGGTTAAAAAAAAATGTATAAATAAAACTCTTCTGTAACCCCATTTCCCGTGTCCGGCCACCAATTTTCGGGTGCATTTTGCATGAAGAGGGCAAAAAAATTCCCTTATCCCACCATGAGGTGACGTTCTGAAAACTCGTAAATATGCTTCAGTAAATGTGCTCAATTTTGAAACGGAATTGGTTTCTTAAAAGGCTGGAGGCTTTTAGGAAATCGATGACTATGATGGTCTCCCTAATATTCATTTTTTCTCACCAAAATTTTTAAATGATATTGCAAGAAGCTTTTAACTTTAATGAAAATTATTATTATTATTATCATTATTATTATTATTATTATTTTATTTATTTATTTTATTTTTGCTCTATCACAGTCCTCCAATTCGACTGGGTGGTATTTATGTGTGGGGTTCCGGGTTGCATCCTGCCTCCTTAGAGTCCATCACTCTTCTGCATGAGTCCTGGAGCTACTTCAGCCTCTAGTTTTTCTAGATTCCTTTTCAGGGATCTTGGGATCGTGCCTAGTGCTCCTGATTGATTTGGGTACGATTTCCCACTGGCATTCATCCCTCTTCCTTGTTATTTCTATTTTCAGATCTTGATACTTATCCATTTTTTCCCCTCCCTCCCTTTCTCTACAACTGGTGTCCCATGGTATTGCGACATCAATGAGTGATACTTTCTTCTTGATTTTGTCAATCAACGTCACGTCTGGTCTGTTTGCACGTATCACCCTATCCGTTCTGATACCATAGTCCCAGAGGATCTTTGCGTGATCGTTTTCTATCACTCCCTCAGGTTGGTGCTCGTACCACTCATTACTGCAAGGTAGCTGATGTTTATTGCACAGGCTCCAGTGGAGGGCTTTTGCCACTGAATCATGCCTCTTTTTGTACTGGTTCTGTGGCAAGTGCCGGGCATTCGCTTGCTATGTGGTTTATGGTTTCAATTTTCGTATTGCACTTCCTACATATGGGAGAGATGTTATTTCCGTCTATCGTTCTTTGAACATATCTGGTTCTTAGGGCCTGATCTTGTGGCGCTGTTATCATTCCTTCAGTTTCCTTCTTTAGGTCTCCCCATCTGTAGCCATTGCCATGTGTCATCGGCCGCTAGTTCTTTAGTCTGTCTCTTATTATTCTTATTATTATTATTATTATTATTAATTGTTATTATTATTATTATTATTTTATTATTTATTATTATTATTATTATTATTAAAAAAACTAGAATAAAACCCGTGTCTCATTTGTGGAATAGTAATAATTCTTTCAAGCTACTTGTGGTTGAAGATCGCGCTGATGCAACCAGGCAGACCGTCAAGGCTGGGGCATGACGTCCCTTTGCAACACCCCCCAATCTAAGAATACCAGATGAGACAAGCTGCCCAGCAGCCAATGACAACTCTAGCCACCATGACCCCTACTTCGTCCGTCGTATTTATACGGTATTCTGGGGGGCGGGGCGGGGCCTATGGCGAGCGTCACAGACTCCCGAGATTACTGGTAACTTTCTTATAAGAATCTAGACGAGGTACTGCATCAGAATTGCGGCGTTCCTCCGTCACGTCGGAGCCTGTCAAGTTCCACAAAACTTCTGCTGATTCTAGAACCATCATGAGAAGAGGCGCTTCCAACACACGCGCAAAAACATCCGTGCTTCAGAACTTCTCGAAGATGCATTTTCCTTTCCTTTAACTCGTAATTCTTTGCTATGAAGCAATTACCATGACACCTTCCTCCAAAAAAGAGAAAAAAATTAAATCAACTTATTCTTTTTTCTAAAAAGAAAAAAAGAAAAATTAAACAGCAGGGACCAATTCCTGCATAAAGCTTTAATACTTCTCCATTCACTCAACCACTCGTGCCAAAATAGAACACGCTCAATAGGCTACTCATTCTGAAAACTCTAGAGAGGCTATTAGCTATCACATTATCCTTTCCTCTTACTTTTTCCATTTTCTGAACTCTGCTTAAAACTTTGAAATGCTAAAACACTTCTTGCGTTTTCTCAAAACTAATTTCTCTCAGTAACACTGTCATCGATTCGCCACTGGCGGTGTTTACATTCATTGTCTTTGCTCTACTCTTACCCACATTAATTCCATTAGGTATATTTCCCCTCTCCTCTAACACTGAAAAACAAAAAGGACCTTCGAACTTATAAGGTAAAGCGGAACCTTCTTTCTGGACTAGTACTAAAACTTTATCTCTTCACACAAACTTCTCTTTTTTGCTCTAAGATCATATTTCCTTTTAGTTTCCCCTTGACCCCCGTTCTCCTTCACTAGTTGCTAAACATCTCTTAAATTGTTTTATAATACTCTAGATTAGTTGTGCAATCTTCTCCACCCTTACTTACACACAATTGATAAATACATTCTCAAAAGATACACCTACTGAAGGAATATTACACAACGGAACTCTGGGAATTACTTGATTCAGTTTCCCGGCAATTTGGCATTTATGACAGCTTAAAACATACCTCTTTACGTCATTTTTCATTTTAGGCCAAACGTACGCCCTGCTAATACACTTGAAAGTTTTTTATTTTACTCCCAAATCCCTGTCCTTGGTCATCATGTGCTAACTTCAAAACTAGCTCACGAAGCTTCCTAGGAACTACTAATTGTTCAGTGATTTCCCCTTTACTACCTGACTTAGGCCGAACATAACGACACAAAACTTCGTAATTTAAACAAAAGTTTCATTACACACATCATCGAGATCATCATCCAGCTCACATTAAAAATTCGGTTAGTGTCTCATTTTCTCTCAGCAACTTGACTAGCGCATCCCTATCCAAAACGTTAGGGGCCTAATTCATCACCGTAACTAGTACTAGATACTGATACATTTACTACGTTACTTTCGACAGCTACGCCTTCCCATTGGCTATCACTGTCAAAGATAGAGTTAGGTCTCTCAGCCACACTCATGCCAAGATCAACCTCGTCACCTCTATCATAGTCGTTCGAATCCATGAACTCTCGTTTGAATCCATCTCACTCTCGTTCGAATCCACGAACTCGCTCACGTTCGAATCCATGAACTCACTCTCATTCGAATCCACAAACTTACTCTCGTTCGAATCCACGAACTCACACTCGTTCGAATCCACGAACAAATTATGACCATAGCGCATGTCTGTATCTAAACCCAACTAGTTACCACCATTTCAGGCACTGGAATATCCTCACGACCCGGACCTTCAACATTCTTGGATAAAGCTAAGTTCATTACCTGTACAAATAATGTCAACACCATCTACGGGCAAACTATCAACAACTGCAAGTTTCACTTCTCCTGATACTACCTGACTTTCTAAATTCAACTTCAACAAAGGACAAAGAAAACAAGTGTTAGGAAATCCACCTAACATGACTTTTTTTTTTCTTCCATATTGATTTCTGCCCTATTCGACACTCTCTCTCCTAATCAGTGAGACAGCAGCTCCTGTGTCTCGAAGCAAGACCACTTCCGTCGAACACACTCCTCCAAGAGAGGAAACTACGCCTTCTGACAGAAATTCACCAAAAACTTTCCTAGTTTCTCTCATTACATCATTCCTATTTGACGAAAGTTTAACTAGAGACACTGGTTTCTTACCGTCCTTCCTTTCTACTGCACAATTTCTCGCTAAATGCACTTTCCCATTACATCGGAAACAAGTTAATTCTGTGCCACTAGATACCACTTTACTCTTACAAACCTTAGACGTATGACCAGATTTTCAGCATGTATAACAGGAATAGTCACTTTTACTCGCATTGCTATAACTTGGACTGAAACCTTTACTGCTTTGTACTCTACCAGACAAAGGATCATTTCGTTTCTTACTAACCACTCAAATTATGAGTTAGACTATATTCGTCAGCTAACCTAGTGTGCTCCTGCAAAAGATACTTCTCGCCTATCTTCTATATAAAGCAATTCTCAGGGGATACGTTATCTTTGAAGTTTTTTAACAACACTAAGTTCTTCAAACTATCAAAAATCATCAACTTTAGCAGAAGTTAACCAATCAAAAAACAGCCTTTCTAACTTCTTACCGTTTTCAAACATGCGCAATATTTTCATCCTTTCTCAAACTTCTAAATTTCTTACGGCACGCCTCCGGTACTAACCTGTATGCGCTAAGAACAGTTTCTTTCACAATATCATATTAGCACATTTCTCCTTAGACATGCAAAACTATACACAGTAAGTTACCCTACCACTCAAGACTGACTGTAAATATAATGTCCACATTTCTTTAGGATAACCTACTCTTTCCCTATTAACTTCTCAAAACACATTAAATATTTCGTTACATCTTCCTCATCAAACTTTGTACTAATTTCAACACTGCACTCATACCTAAGCCTATCATCTTCATTTCGTTCTCGCCTGTCCGACTGTTACGAGTACTTTCCCCTTAACGAGCAATTTCCAACACGTGCATACTTTCTTTCTCTCTTTCTTCCTGCTGCATTACCAACATTTTCTCTCTCTTGCTGCATTTTCTTTACATCTCTCTCAGCCACTCGTTTCATCTCTTTCATACTTTTCTCTTTCTTTCTTCTCGACATACTCACGGAGATCATTCCCCTCTAGACCTAGAAGTTTACCCAACTCAATAAACTCTTTCAGCATCTCACTCATTCTGGCTCTTTCTATATTCCTCCCTGTTTCAATCTGTTATGGTGTCAAAATATACTGGCAAAGTCGCCACAATGTTACGAAACCAAGAGAGAAGTCCGCTTCAGGTTCGATATGAAATAAACAAAAAGAATTCAACACCAACAGTTGAAACTGGGGATACGAATATAGAAAGAAACACTAACACAACAAAGGTTATTTACAAGCTTACTAACGAAGATAAATGCAGAATGTTGTCTCCTATTTACATAAAAAAGAGCAAAATCTTACAATGTATGAACTGGGGAAGAAGTGAGGTAATTCAAATACTTGCTGGCCATTTTTGCGACTCGAAGCGATGGCTTCACAAAAAAGAACTGCGATTGCAGATGTCTTCTTGACTCCGTATTGCAGATGTCTTCTTGACTCCGTATTGCAGAAAATAATGTCTATTCTTGTTTACTCAAAGGGCAGGAAGTTCTCTAAACCTCTTGCAGAACGTTTCTTCCCTGAAGTCTTGCTCTACGTCGAAATAATTCGGTCGTCTACTCCTGGCGACGACTTGACCAGAATTCAACAACTCTCGAGCGCCTTACTCTGTGACTAACTGATGATCTGCCTTCTCCAATACTTCATCATCGTATTTCTCACGTTCACGTCGGCGCCTGTCAAGTTCCACAAAACTCCTGCCGATTCTAGAACCATCATGAGAACAGGCGCTTCCAACACATGCGCGAAAACATCCAAGCTGCAGAACTTCTCGAAGATGCGTTTTCCTTTCCTGTAACTCGTAATTCTTTGCTATGAAGCAATTACTATGACAAGAGATCAACACATAAGCAAAAACAATGCTTGATTAACCGTGTCGCCTCTTGAGAAGAGGGAATGGTTCACTAAATACCAGAAAATGCAGAGACAGAAAAGGTATAGAATGTCAAAACTGGAAGTAAATGATTAGAAAGATCGGCAATAACTGGTTGGAGGCTTTTTCTACACGGTCTGTTCTGACACATACAAAGAGAATGAGAGCGGCACAGCTGCATGATCAGGATCTTATTCAGAGTATCAAGTATCCAGCCTCACGCAAGGCAAAGTTTAGAAGGATACGAAAAGGTTTATGGTGGCGTAATTGTCAAAAAAGTAGTGGTCAGTTCTAAATGACCATTAATGGTCCGATTTTAGTTATTATTT
>NC_061097.1:1522282-1529782 GCF_015104395.2 Macrobrachium nipponense
TATAGTGTGAATATGATATAATATAATATATATCTAATATTTATATATATAATATTAATATATATATTATATGTATAATATAATATATATCATAATATATATATGTTATATATATATTATATATATATATAGGTATATCAAAGCGTGAGGAGAGAGGATAGAGAGAGAGAAGAAGCTGAGCATCAAGCTAACCATTATCCAACTTTCAATAAAAAATCCAGTTCAATTTGTGATCTTTGCATTCAGTAATTATTCCGGCACAGAGGAAGATCTCTAATTATAACAGTATTGGATATTCAAGGACTCTCCGGAACCGTTTTGCGTTTAAATGAATGTAATATATGTACATACAGAAAATGCACACACACATTACCACCACAACCAAAGAACACACATCACACACATCCACACAAACTACAATATGTATATACATAATTATTATATATATATATATATTATTCTATTATATATATATATATAATATAATATATATATATATGGAATATTATAGTATGATGATAAGATATATTATATATATATATATATTATATATAATATATATATATAATAGGTAATAAATAACTTATCCTAGATATATAGTATATATATATTATATAATATTAGTATATATGATCTATAGATATATGTAGCTTATATATATATATTGTATATAATAATTAATATAATAATAGATATATATATAAATATATCTCGTATATATTATCTAATATTGAAATAGAAAGATGAAAGACCCCACTTGAGATGGTTATTAAAAAACGGGTTTTACAACTGGCAATTAACTGGTTTTATAGTAAGTTAATGATGATTATCTAATGTGATTTCATTCATGAGAGAGGAAATTAAATCCTCTTTTTACTGCGATTTCTTTTTGAAATGAATTGTTCCCATTTGTAGTACTACAAGCTGTCAGAAATAATCCACTTTCTGGTTATCAAGGAGGAAAATATGAACGAACAACCATATCGTTAATGAATAAAAAAGGTAAAATAAAATGTAGCCGCTTGCAGGTCTTTTCGAAGTTTTATGTGAAATATTCGGTGTCTATTCAAAGGGCGGAAAAAAGAACGAAGTGAATGACCTTCAATAATAATCATATAGAAACTCACAAAATGGCAGTGCACTTCGTTATGCACAAACAAGAAGAAACCATTGCTCTTATATATGGTTTTCCGGAAACAAAATAAAACAATACGTCATCAACTTCAAAAGAGAAATCAAACGCTTTCAATAATGTTTCGAAAGTCATACCGCTACAGATAACGCTCCAAAGGACATGAAGAAGGAAGCACAAAAATAATGCTTAATGCGTTTTGCAAATATTATCGATAAATAAACTATAAGAAGATATATATGAATAAAAAGGTCTCCAATTCAGCTCTTAAGATGGTTGCATTTCTTTTCCCAAGCATCAATGCGTCTAAGTTGTAACAGACTCTAGGTGATTGATGTTATCGTCATATTTAGACCTCACGTGATTTTTAGATAGTAACTTTGAGGTGATAAAAATCGGGTTCCTCGATAAAAAGTGAGCCACATATTGAGTCTCTTCCTCAGTAAATATATACCACATTAACAATAATTTGCACATCGCTTTCACAACGACAGAGAGAGAGAGAGAGGAGAGAGAGAGAGAGAGAGAGAGAGGTAGGTAGTTTTGGTATTCAGCTGTGCTGCCCTCTTATTACACAATAAATAATAACTAAAAGCGGACCATTAATGGTCATTTAGAACTGACCACTACTTTTTTGACAATTACACCACCATAAACCTTTTCGTATCCTTCTAAACTTTGCCTCGCGTGAGGCTGGATTACTTGATACCACTCCATCCTGAGACAGGTATATTATCAGTGCGATTAAAATTTATTCTTATTTTACTAATATTAACCTGGTCGTTATTCTGAATAAGATCCTGATCATGCAGCTGTGCCGCTCTCGTTCTCTTTGTATGTGTCAGAACAGACCGTGTAGAAAAAGCCTCCAACCAGTTATTGTCGATCTTTCTAATCATTTACTTCCAGGTCTGAAATTCTCTACCTTTTCTTACTCTGCATTTTCTGGTATTTAGTGAACCATTCCCTCTTCTCAAGAGGCGACACGGTTAATCAAGCATTGTTTTTTGTTTATGTATTGATCTCTTCAATATTGAAAGTTCATTAAATAATACCAACTATAAACATGAAGATTAAACATCATCGAATGTTTAAAGTCAAAGTGGTCTTCACTCTAACAATATCTTCCCGTTAGAGAGTTGTTTCTTCCGCAGTGGAGGTGATATTTTCAGTTAACTCATACTGAATACCTCAGGTTATATTTATAATTTCCCTGTTCAAATCTCTCTCTCTCTCTCTCTCTCTCTCTCTCTCTCTTCTCTCTCTCTCTCTCTCTCTCAAAGGTATTTGAAAAAGTCGTTGCGCGCAAGTTGTTTGGGTATCGTCAAGAAAACAATTTTTTTTTAATAAGCGTTATGGATTCAGTTGGCATTTATCTACTGAGACTTCGTTGCACTAAGGTATGAACATACTCTATTAAAACATTGATAAAAGTAAAGTTTCCCTAAAACCACTGTATGGCATATCAAAAGCTTTTAATAGTATTTCTCATTCTATATTGTTGGAAAAAATTGGTAATTGAGCATCGATAAGTACTGATTTAGTGATTATTTTCTATCTAGACAGACCATAATCTGTCAAAGTAAATGGACATATTTGTTCTAAACAGAAAGTGAACTTTGTTATGCCACAAGGCTCAGTGTCGGGTCCAATATCATCCATTATTTTCGTAAATGACTTATTATTGGTAATCCATAAGGGTAAATTCTTTCAGTTTGCTGATAATACGTAGTATATTTACTCTGGTGATATAAACAATATTGAAGCCGTGACGCAAAATATTGTAATCGTGTCTATTTTATGTAAGAAAATCCATACCTTCTATAAAAAAGCAGGAATGAAGGTATTATTATTATTATTATTATTATTATTATTATTATTATTATTATTATTATTATTATTATTATTATTATTGGTGGCGCAGTGCGTTCCTGCTATTGGTTGGAGAAAGTTTCCTTCAAGCTACTTCTTGTCGTTGAAGGTCGAGCTGTTGCAACCTGGGCTATAACGTCCCTGGGCGTTGTGGGTTCACGGTGGCTAGAGTTGCCATTGGCTGCTGGGCAGCTTGTCTCATCTGGTATTCTTAGATTGGGGGTGTTGCCCAGGGACGTCATGCCCCAGCCTCGACGGTCTGCCTGGTTGCAACAGCGCGATCTTGAAAGAATTATTATTATTCCACAAATGAGACAGGGATTTATTCAAGTTTTTTAATAATAATAATTAATAATAATAATAATAATAATAATAATAATAATAATAATAATAAATAATAATAATAATAATAATAATTAGTGAGGCAACAGAATCAACCATCTGATGTTCATGGACGACTCAAGCTGTATGGTAAGAGCATCAAGAAAAAAAAATAGATACCCTAATCCAGACTGTAAGGATTGTATCTGGGGACATCAGGATGGAGTTTGGAATAGAAAAAATGCACCTTAGTCAACATACAAAAAGGCAAAGTAACGAGAACTGAAGGGATAAAGCTACCAGATGGGAGGCAACATCAAACACATAGATGAGACAGGATACAAATACCTGGGAATAATGGAAGGAGGGGCTAATAAAAAACACCAAAGAGATGAAGGGACACGATCAGGTGAAAATGAATATATGCAGAGACTCAAGGCGATACTCAAGTCAAAACTCAACGCCGGAAATATGATCAAAGCCATAAACACATGGGCAGTGCCAGTAATCAGATACAACGCAGGAATAGTGGAATGGACGAAGGCAGAACTCCGCAGCATAGATCAGAAAACCAGGAAACATATGACAATACACAAAGCACTACACCCAAGAGCAAATACGGCGACAGACTATACATAACACGGAAATAAGGAAGGAGGAGAGGACTACTAAGTATAGAGGACTGCGTCAACACCGAGAACAGAGCACTGGGGCAATATCTGAAAACCAGTGAAGACGAGTGGCTAAAGAGTGCTTGGGAAGAAGGACTAATAAAGTAGACGAAGACCCAGAAATATACAGAGACAGGAGAATGACAGACAGAACAGGGGACTGGCACAACAAACCAATGCACGGACAATACATGAGACAGGCACTAAAGAACTAGCCAGCGATGACAATTGGCAATGGCTACAGAGGGGAGAGCTAAAGAAGGAAACTGAAGGAATGATAACAACGGCACAAGATCAGGCCCCTAAGAACCAGATATGTTCAAAGAACGATAGATGGAAATAACATCTCTCCCATATGTAGGAATGCAATACGAAAAATGAAACCATAAACCACATAGCAAGCGAATGCCCGGCACTTGCACAGAACCAGTACAAAAAGAGGCATGATTCAGTGGCAAAAGCCGTCCACTGGAGCCTGTGCAAGAAACATCAGCTACCTTGCAGTAATAAGGGGTACGAGCACCAACCTGAGGGAGTGATAGAAAACGATCACGCAAAGATCCTCTGGGATACTATGGTATCAGGACGGATAGGGTGATACGTGCAAACACGACCAGACGTGACATTGATTGACAAAGTCAAGAAGAAAGTATCACTCATGATGTCGCAATACCATGGGACACCAGAGTTGAAGAGAAAGAGAGGGAAAAAATAGATAAGTATCAAGATCTGAAAATAGAAATAAGAAGGATATGGGATATGCCAGTGGGAAATCGTACCCATAATCATAGGAGCACTAGGCACGATCCCAAGATCCCTGAAAAGGAATCTAGAAAACTAGAGGCTGAAGTAGCCCCGGGCCTCATGCCAGAAGAGTGTGATCCTAGAAACGGCACACATAGTAAGAAAAAGTGGATGGACTCCTAATGGAGGGCAGGATTTGCAACCCGGAACCCCACACTATAAATACCACCCAGTCGAATTGGAGGACTGTGATAGAGCAAAAAAAAAAAAAAAACAAAAAATAATAATAATAATAATAATGATAATAATAATAATAATAATAATAATAATAATAATAATAATAATAATAATAATAATAATAATAATAATTTTCATTAAAGATAAAAGCTTCTTGCAATATCATTTAATATTTTTGGCGAGAAAAGATGAATATTAGGGAGACCATCATAGTCAATCGATTTCCTAAAAGCCTCCCAGCCTTTTAAGAAACCAATTCCGTTCAAAATTGCGCACATTTACTGAAGCATATTAACGCGTTTTCAGAACGTCACCTCATGGTGGGATAAGGGAATTTTTTGCCCTCTTCATGGCAAAATGCACCCGAAATTGGTGGCCAGACACGGGAAATGGAGTTGCAGAAGAATTTTATTTATACATTTTTTTTAACCGATAGACGTGCGTCACTTAACCTCGCATGAAGTCTTGTGGTATGTGATGTCTGATAAGAGGGAGTACAGCAGTAAGTCCCAAAATACTCTGTTATGATAAAATAAAAACGCCAGGATGTAGCACAACACGGGCACTTCCAGAAAATGTTGAAAATGAATGATTATAGATGGCAGTATATCACGAATTTCTCTAGCTGCAGACAGGAAAGAAGTTCGACTGAAAATTGCCTCTGGAGTTATCTGGAAATACTTTCTTTTCTCTCTCCCATTGCTCTTCTTTTTATTTTCATTCAGCTAACATTTTTATTATTCTTTTCCCATAAATTAATCTAGTAACGTTGAGTGCATTGTTTTGTAGACCTGCATAACATTTGCTAAATTCATTCTAAATTTGTCAGTCCTTTTAATCACTGTTGATAGTAGTTGAATTACTCAAGGATATTTGCTAATATGCTAATTCAGAGGTAAAATGTGCACTTCTCATTATCAATTCCGTCAGTGCTGGGGTCTTCGTTCCACCAAACATTATCTTCTTCTCTCTGTTTATTTATTTTTCTAATTACACATGTTATGTTGTTTCAATTTCAAGAAAGTTTTAATTTGCCAGTTGGTAAAAAAAATTAAGGTTTGTTACTTGAGAACGTTTCTTCATTCTTAATAATAATAATAATAATAATAATAATAATAATAATAATAATAATAATAATAATAATAATAATAATTTTTATTACATCTTACTGTACTGTAGCCAAGGTGTGACAAAATCACTAACCGTTTGTCATACAAATAAAAAAAAAAAAAAAAAAAAAAAACAATGATTGTATTTGTAATTTACCATAAGAGAGAGTGAGAGAAACAAGTGCAAAAAAAAAAAAAAATCAGGGAAAACGAAAATATCCGACAGACAAGCATGCACACAGATAGAGAGAACAATAAAATATTTTTACCAAGCCTTGAATTCGCCCAATTGAGATTCTGTTAAAATGACGAACATAACCTAACGACTGATACTATGTGAGTAAAAAGATTGTTCAGAGACCGGAATGTTCGCGATAACTGAGTAATGAAAAACAGGTGTAACCCCAACCTGCCCACCCCACGCCCTACCCTTAACTAGAAAAAGTCCAGTGTGTCAGTAAACATGATGATCGATGTCTTTTAAAAATCGTTGCTGCACAGCCAAGAGACCCTCCTTTTCCGAGTAATCTTTACGAATTGACTAACGAGCAAGCCGACTGAGAGCTCACCGATGCTTAAGATATTCGCGAACTTTTAGTCCTGACGTAATGAATGGGTCTCTGTAACGCTCCTATCCTCTGTCAGATTTACATGATGTAAATATATATCATTGTTAACATTAGAAGTAAACTACCTTCTTACAAATTAAGACCTCAGTTAGAGGTGGATGCAAGCATGCTTCACACACACACACACACACACACACACATATATATAATATAATATATATATTATAATTATATATTCTATTATATAATATATATATATATATGATTTGCATTAATAATCCACTTTCTAAGCACGTGATTCATTTATCACACATATCCACAGGTGAAAAGATAAGAGACAGAGTGTAGGTCCTGACCGATTTCGGCTTTATTTTCAAGCCATTGACAAAGGACTGATACATAGTATTAGAATTCACGAGTATATATACTACAAAGAACAGTACTGACGAACATACACACAACCGTTTGAGACTGCAGATCCACCCACAGGCAGGTGTCAAGGTAGGAGTGGCTTTCAAAAATCATTTGGCTAAAATTTACAATAAAATTCTCAAGGATGCTACCGCTTAGGGTACAAGTCCAAACCTGACAGGTGTCAGGGAGGCGGGGTTTGAAAATCTCATTACACTACTGCCCCCTTTACTGTGTTTACAAATATAATAATCTTGTTTTTCATATATCTCTATAGCCTACCTTAAAATTTAAACAGTTTACATTTAATTTCTTTTGGCAATTAAAGGATCAAGTTTATACATTCCTTGACCTTGTGGATGTGTTGATATAATATATATATATTGTATGTATATATATATATATATATATATATATATATATATATATATATA
>NC_061097.1:1537282-1577282 GCF_015104395.2 Macrobrachium nipponense
ATATATATCTATATATATATATATATATATATATTATATATATATATATATAATATATATATATATATATATATATATAAAGGGCATCAGGAGCATCGCTCTTCATCTCAGCGGTCTCAAAAAGTATAGATTAGACACCAATATTTCTCATTTGGGTTATTTTTACATTGTCATGGATGCACAAGTAGCAAATTTAAATGCCGAAAATAAACTTACATTAAAATCCAGTTTTAGTTTACAAGGGAATAAAAGGTCTGTTCATGCATCTTAGTTTAAAAATCACCAGAAATACTGAGCCCATAGTAGCACAATAACAAGATGCATTAATATAGTTTCTAGAAATATCTTAGAACAGCTGTCAAAGTAAATTGATATTAACATAGGGCCGGGTCTATAGTACCCTTAATTTACTCATAAAATCATATTTCTTATTTTATGTTAGTAAAGCTTTTTTGGTATTTCTGATTCCTTATTTGTTCCTTTTGCATTTTGTATAATTGGTGATCTTTGCATGTCTTCAACGAAAACTTACATGTTCTTTTTCACATAGTAGGTGCAAATTATTTTATTCGTAGTTTAGTAACATTTTCACTAAAGAGCAATTACGCTAAGGCCCTGCTTTTTGTTAAAGAACACTATCGGCAGTAAACTAGACTTTTCTCATCCCCGACTGACGAAGATTTCACCGATGTTTATTTATAGTTGCATATACAGATTGCTGAAAGTTAGGCTGGCCTTTAAGACATGCTTGTAATTTTACGCCAACCGGAAAAACAATTTTAGAACTAATAGGTGTCTATCGGTGTAGCTGAAATGAACACCATATTTCATTTATAATAGTTCATTTAGTCACAATTTCTATAATAATAAATACTTTTCATTTTCAAGGTGTTCATTTTACTTTTTGTCTCCAGGTTTTAGATGATCTAAGAAATTTTGGTTTAGTTTTCATGAAAATGGAACTTATATTTTTGGGAATTCATTCATTCATGCTTCAATTCCTTCATTTATTCGTTCATTTTGACGACTGGTACAGTTTATGAAATACTCAGAATCATCATTAAGCAAACGCGTTCAGGATGCAAATGAAGGGTTTAGATCTATTACTTATGAGTCAGCTTTCCCTAAAAATATATGTACGTATTTTTTATATATATATATATATATATATATATATATATATATATATATATATATATATATATATATGTATATATATATATATATATATATATATATATATATATATATATATATATATATATATATATATATATATATATATATATATATATATATATATATATATATATATATATATATATATATATATATATATATATATATATATATATATATATATATATATATACATGTGTGTGTGTGTGTGTGCAGATTTCTGCGCTGTGGTTGGTAGTGTCAAGTGCTCTTTCATTCAAGCCTCTCTGATTTTTGTTTTGTAACATCCACTCTAGGCTACTCTTGAATGGCGAAGCGAAATTCTATTGCATGAGACTGAATGGCCTTAGTGCTTGTTTCCTTTTCCTTGCCTCACTTTGCATTTTCAGTTTCAGTTTCCCTTGAAAGAACATTAATCGGTCCCTTTGCTGATTTTACGAACATCCTGCTTTCAGAGTCATTAAAACTTCCCGGTTAATTCTGTGGATGCTGAGGGTGGGTTAGTTACGAGAAAGCAGATGCATTAAGAAGGGAAATTATTAGTCGATTTCGAGATCTATGCTGCTTCTTGTAGCTTCACTTCCCTTTTCATTCCCCCCTCGCTTATATTGTTTGCTTTCACCAAGGGTAATTGTTTAAACGTTGTCCAATTTACTCAGCACTTAAATTCTTATGCTCTCTCCTTTGTAAATGAACATTCCTTTGTGCCCTGGCAGCTTATTCGTTTAGGCACATGGTAAAATTTACAAGTAGACAGGCTGATAGATTTCTAGACTGACAGTGAGAAACAATATCACTTTTCAAATGCCTTTGTGACTATATCTTTTTCTCCCCTGAACTCACGTTCTTTAGTTATAATTGTTGTTTTTATCTATTGTTTTAAGTCATCATCCCGAGTAAATTTCTTCATGGCCCCATCAAAACTTTGGTACTATTTTCTTCAGAATTTATTCCTCTTTGGTTTTGGCCTCTTCCATTTTCTTCCATTAATGTTTGTTTTCTCTTATTTCTATTAGGTTCTCTGATTAGTAATCTATGGATAATTATCTTGAAAAAATGATCGATTATCTACTCTTCGCCTGTCTTCTTTTTATTCTCCTTTCCCCTCTCTCCATTTGCACTTTCTTCTTCCTTTCACCCCACACTCCTCCTCCTCCTCCTCCTCCCACTTTCCCACTGTACATTACAAAGCGTCCATGTCAGTCAAAATCCGCATGCAATAGCACTGTACATAAAGCATATAACATAACTCGAAATCTATATTATTCTCCATTGCATAAAACAAAAGTAACATCCTCCATTCCCATCCGGTCAAAGAGCAATGCTACGAATTTCTGAGTCAGATGCTTAAAATAATTTTTTTTCAGTATCGTTACTATAACAAAATCCAAAGTCCCGCCCACTGCATGCCATGTGGAGCTTAGTGCATGAATGATGACACCACAGATTTGAGTTCCCGGATTGTGAAGTGTGCAAATTGATAACTCCGACAAAAGGTATACTAATTCAGTAATATCATTATGAAGATCTTCGATTATTCGGTCTCTACATTCTTTTTTTTTTCTTTATCTTGCGCAGCGAAAATACACAACAATCTTGCATTTTTTTTAACTGGTGTTGGCCTACACAAGCGGCCCCACATTGACCACATTTATTGAATTGAAACATGACTAATGCAGCCAGAACCGATTTAAGGGAATTAATTCACCATAACCCTTCCTGTCAAATGCTAATATCATTGTGAGATTTGACTTACATACAAAATATTATATTCCGAGGTAATGACAGCGCATAGGCCTACACGTCAAATTCTTATATTTTGAGGCAAGTCAGGGCATAGGCCTACATATCAAATTCTTATATTCTGAGGCAATGACAGGGAATAGGCCTAAACGTCAATGTCTTGTTGAAAAACATTTTCTACCCCTATCTGTTGGAAATAGAGGGGCTTTTAATCAATAAAGTAGTTCGGCCCAACTAATGCATGTACACGCATGAGCACGTACATAATTATAAACTTACATGCTTGCACGAGTCGATGGCCATAATAATCATTAAGTCACTAAGTTGATAACACAGAGAATAACAGTAAAGTTTGAGCAGTCAAAGTAGCCGGTAGGCATAACACATACCGATCGTAGGGCTGTCTCAGCCTTATGCACAACTATCGAACTTCTCTAAATAAATGATAAAAAAATATATATATATTTAAAAACGGGATATTGCTGTAATTAAATATAAAGCTGTTGTAGCATTTTTATGACAATGAAGGTTGTGGTAGAAAGCATTAAAAGATACGTAACAAAATAAGAAGAAGAAGAAGAAGAAAAAGAAGAAGAAGAAGGCGAAGAAGAAACACACTTACAAATAATGGCTGGATAAGACTTGCATTACGTGACCCAAACCTGTCTGCGAGTAGCCTATGATTCATTTGATTTTAGGGAATTCTTATAGTTACCCTGTTGGACAAAAGTATAGATAAGTGTTAGTAAATCTCTCTCTCTCTCTCTCTCTCTCTCTCTCTCTCTCTCTCTCTCTCTCTCTCTCTCTGTTGTTGTTGTCAGAACATTCTAGCGTCAACTGTATTCGTAAAGATTATAACAAGTGACAAAGTTTCAATTCGTAACAGTAAACAGATAATTCTTTATTTTTATATGAAAAGGTCATTGTTTATTCTGCAGAGTTAGTTAACCATGTGAAAAGTGTTGGAAGACACAACAAGAACCAAAACAGAACCAACACCAAAAATCACAAGAAAACGGCTAGAGTATAAGACCCGAATTATAATCAACGTCACAAGCTGCTAAACCAAACCAAAAACACATTGGGCATTATTTTATATATTTTTTTTTATTATTATTATTTCATTATTTCGAAAGGAGACAATATCTCTAAAGAAATTCTCAGCAAATATAATCACTTATGACTTGTATAGCCTATCATACTGTGACTTAAATCTGAACATACTAGCCCTCTTACGCCAAAGCGGTAAAAAAAAAATTGTCTCCCGTGTGCCAGAGGTGTTTTCAGAGTGAGCGCGGAAGCGGAAAAAATATTTTTTTCAAAAAATCACAGCGCACTTAGTTTTCAAGATTAAGAGTTAATTTTTGGCTCCTTTTTTGTGATTGGCTGAAGTTTAGTATGCAACCATCAGAAATGAAAAAATTATCATTATCATATATAAATAATGCGATATATGATAGCGCAAAAACGAAATTTCATATATAATTGTATTCAAATCGAGCTGTGTGCATAACGGTTAAAGGTAACAAGTTACTTTTTTTTCGTTGTAATGTACACTAAAATTGCAATCATTTTGGTATATAACACATTGTAAAAAAGATAAAAGCAACACAGAGAAAATATTATCACAAAATAATGCATGAATTCGTAACGCGTTGACGTAAACAAATATTTTTTTCAAAAATTCACCATAAATCTAAATATTGTCCTAGAGACTTCCCAACTTCTTTCAAAATGAAGACAAACTGATTGAATATTACTATACTGTAAGAGTATTAGCTTACAATTGCAGTTTTCGACCATATCTGACGAGTTAAAGTTGACAGAATGTTGAATTTTTTTTATATTTATATTTTTTATATGCAATTATTTCGGAAATAAGAAAAGCTTCAACCTTCAAATATTTTTTCGTTTTTATTCTAAATGAAATTGCGCACATTTTCATATATAAAACTCTAGGAAATGCCTAATATGAAAACGGAGCAAATATTCCGAGATTGGTTACGTACGCATTTCGGAGATTTGTGGCGGAGAATCCACGCGGCGGAGGGAAGGAAAGATTTTTTTTTTTTTAATTCACCATAAATCTAAATATTTTGCTAGAGACTTCGAATTTGTTTCAAGATGAAGATAAATGACTGAAATACTAGACTGTAAGTAGTTTTAGCTTACAATTGCGTTTTTCGTCGACCATTTCGGTAGAGTCAAAGTTGACCGAACGTGGTTTTTTTTCTATTTATCGTGATTTATATGCAAATATTTCAAAAATGAGAAAAGAAACTACAACCTTCAATTATTTTTTTTTGTATTCTACATGGAAATTGCGCACATTTTCATATATAAAACTATTTAGGTAACGGCTATTTAAAATGGTGCAAACATTACCACAATCGCACATATGATTTTTTCGGAAGAGTTACCGCGCGGACATAAAGAAAATGTTATTTTTTTCATAAATTCACCATAAATCGAAATATTGTGCTACATATTCCAATTTGTTGCAAAATGAAGGTGAATGCTTGAATATTATTAGAATATCAAGCGTTTTAGCTTACAATTGCGTTTTTTTTCGACAATTTTCGGTAGAGTCAAAGTTGACCGAAGGTTGAAATTTTGAAAATTATCGTTATTTATATGGAAATATCTCAAAACTGATAAAAGCTACAACCATGGGTTGTTTTTAGTTGTATTGTGCATGAAATTGCGCACATTTCCAATATATAAAAATTTATATACGGCTAATTTTAAATGGTGTGCAAAAATTACCACAATCGCATGTATGATTTTTTTTCGGAAGAGTTACCGTGCGGACGTAAGGAAAAAGTTTATAGTTGAAAAAATTAAGGTAAATGATTGAATATTACTAAAATATAAGAGTTTTAGCTTACAATCGCGTTTTCCGACCATTTCGGTAGAGTCAAAGTTGACTGAAGGTTGAAATTTTGGCAATTATCGTTATTTATATGAAAATATCTCAAACTGATACAAGCTACAATCATGATTATTTTATTGTTGTTCTACATAAAAATGCGCACATTTTCTTATATAATACTTCATGTAACGGCTAATTTACAATGGTACAAAAATTATGTCAAAGTGCGGCAAGAAAGAAATTCGCTCTTGCGCGCCTGCGTAACGATTGTAAACAAAACAACACCTTGATCCGTGAACTCCCAGCATCCCCCAAGGCGCGTGATTCAAAAGTTTTAGGCTGGTAGGCCTATAAGTATTTTTCCGCAAATTTAAAAAAAACTTTTGTAAGTCGACGTAAAATACGTCCAGGGGGTCGGCACACGTGAGACAAAAAATGTCGACGTAAATACTCCCAGTCGGCATAAGAGGGCTAGTTTTCTATTCTGGTTTTGAAGAGTGCAGTCACTGCCTGATATCCCTCCGAATGTGTGAACGATTCAAATGAAATCGATATTATGACTATTAAAATGTGTGTAAAATTTCCTCAAATCAATATGAAATACCAGTCTGTATATCCCTGAGAATGTCTTTGCGTTGAAATTTAGAATAGTGAACAGACTTGGCAATATCAAACAGTAATCACCATTCATTGTTCAGTAATTCAAGTACATCATTCGAACACAGACATTTTTCCTGGGCTATACCTCTGTGGTCAGGTGAACCTTAATTACGGTAACTTACACTGCAGCATCGCGGAACACTTCTGACATCCTTCATATTTTCAATTTTGTTTATTTATTTATTTTTGCATTTATTTATTTATTTATTTAGGGAGATGCATTACTATGATTTTATTCATGGGATAATACAACGTTTCCTTTGGATAATCAGCAGAATTTTTTTTAACTTTTTTTTATTTCGGTAGACCAACTATCGTTAAATTAATAATGATTATAAGACCATAGATTAGCCAACTTTTCTAAACCATTGCCAACCAGTCAGCTTCAAAGAGCGGTGAATTTTGCTATAATGGTTCGAGATACAGAGATGCGGGATGTGTGTGTGGCGGTCTGGGAGGCAGTGTCAGGCTAAGAAGTGGAAGAAAGCCAACCAAAAATTTAACCAGGATCAAACTCGAAGTAAAAACAATCTTGGTAATTACTTTGTATTGCTCAGTAACCCAAACTATATGATGATCAATACGGAATTGCCAAGGGCTCGTGTGAAAGCTCTCTAAGTTGGTGGAGGGAAATCAATTCGATTCGTATATGTAAGTGAGCAATTGCGTGTGTGTGTGTGTGTGTGTGATGTGTTTGTGTGTGTGTGTGTGTGTGCGTGTGTGCACATGAATTGCAGGACTTGGGAAATGAAAGAGAAATTCAGGACTAGATGATATTTGCTTATCAAGTCTTTCATCCACATGCAGTTCTTGTTTCAATAAAACAAAGAAATGTGCCCGTGCATCTGGCCTTTTTTTCTTTATTTTTTTATAGGAATAAGTTATTGTCAACTATCTCCTCACGTTCGTGAGCACTCATTTGTATGCGAGAGGTAATTTAACCTCATGAGAATCATATAGAAATCTCATTTATTGGGTAAAACAAACAAGCAAAGTACAACTACTGTTTTCTCTTGAGAGTAATACTGTATTGTCTGACTCAAGCAGGCTCCCGCTCAGATAGACATACGAATAGACGATCAGACAAAAAGAATGCCTGACTTACTGATTATTGCTACTAAAACTGGCGTCACATCTAATTTATTGACGCCGAGCAGATATAGTATGATCAAAGTTATGGAGATATGAACATTTTCATGTGTTTTAATTAGTCAGAGAGAGAGAGAGAGAGAGAGAGAGAGAGAGAGAGAGGAGAGGAGAGACCTAGAACGTAATTCGATAAAAGAAAGGGAAATACACGCAAGTTGGATTTAGAATTAAATTATGCCTATTTTCCTTGGTTATCTTGATTCCTCTTTTCTTAGGGAATCTGAAGTTTCAAACTTTCTGATCTTTGGAGAATAATAAGTTTTTATATTACATTTTTGTGACATGAAATCTAGGGTAAGCTGACATCGTCAAGACTACTAATTCAAATCAAAAAAGAGAGTAACACGTCATTCTCTCCAAGAACATAAACAAACGGGGCTTAACTAGAGTAGGTGTAAATATTTCTCGACCTGATAAAGGGACACCATAATTTAGAACAGGGTCAGTACAAGCATTATGTGTGGTGTTAATAAACGATCTCAAAACCTGTAATATAAGCAGCCCCTTTAGACGGTGAGAGAAGCCTGATCCGCATCCTGATCACCAATCCGCCAAAATGGGAGAAAGCAAAACCCGTATTTTCGAGGACGGAAAATCGTCCTTCTGGTAGGAAGGAAAAAAGACTGGAAGAAAACAGGAGAAAACGGCTGATATTATGCAAATAACAAAGGGGGGAAGAAGGACGAGATGAGTAAAAGAGAGAATACTTAAAAGAAAGAAAAGCCACAGAGGAGAGAAAGGAAAGCGTCAGAAGATAACAGACAGAAAAACGTTTCCAGTAAAAAAAGTACTATATATATATATATATATATATCTATATATATATATATATATATATATATATATATATATATATATATATATATATATATATATATATATATATATATATATATATATAAATATATATATATATATATATATATATATATATATATATATATATATATATATATATATATATATATATATACATATATATATTATATATTATATATATATATATATATATATATATATATATATATATATGTATATATATTATATATATATATATATATAATATATATATATATATATGCATATGTATAAATCAAAGTTGTTTTTTGCCACAAAGATAAAAATGAAAAAGCGAGATAGCCGAGTACTTTCGGTCCTATTCGGACCCTTTACTGAGTCATACTGATTTTACAAAGAACACCATAGTCAAAAGAAGGCTTAATATACAAACTGACACTACCAGATTAGCCATAAGGGCGATTTTCACTCTACAGAGAGGAGGAGTCGCCATAGGCTAGCCACCACCTTGAAGGATACCCGCAGTAAACAAGTGATTCTTCCAGAAAAAACAGTACATTTGAAAACAACACGGGAGCATATACAATTTAATAACATGAATTTTTACACAATTTTCCCAACAAAAATTATTATTAATGAAAAGACGAAAGAAAATATAAATATATATATATCGAGCAAGAGAAAGAGGGAGAGAGAATATCGAACCAGAGAGAGAGAGAGCGAAGAGAGAGAGAGAGAGAGAGAGAGAGAGATATGTATATATATAGTATATAAGTATATATATATATATATAATAATAGTATATATATAGAGTATATATATATATATATATATATATATATATATATATATATATATAGATATATATGTATATATAGATATATATCTATATATATATATATATATATATATATATATATATATATATATATATATAGATATATATATATATATATATATATATATATATATATGTATATATATATATATATATATATATATATATATATATATATATATATATATATATAGATATATATATATATATATATATATGTAGATATATATATATATATATCTATATATATATATATATATATATATATATATATATATATATATATATCTATATATATATCTATATATATATATATATATATATATATATATATATATATATATATATAGATATATATATATATATATATATATCTATATATATATTATATATATAGATATATATATATATATATATATATATATATATATATAGATATATATATATATATATATATATATATATATATATATATATATATATATACTATATATTTATTATTAATTTTGACGGCGGTTGCTTCAAACCCCAAATCTCACTCAGATTTTGCCTTCAGCATTATTTGGTAAACTTTGTTCCTTTTATCGTATTTCTTCTTTTATACTTTTATGTAAATGCTTTCCTTGTCCTTTAAACCTGAATCTGTTTTTAATTTTTTTATCCTCTAATTTACAGCTTCAAAAATGGATTGATGGTCCTGAAACGTCAGCCGAATAAAGTTCCTTAAAAGGAAATAAATAAATTTCCTTCTGCCCACACTTTCCTTTCAAAAATAAAAGTAATATTTCCCATTAAACAAACTTAATAACCTTCTGTTAATTAAGTTTGGTTATTGTGACACACTGATGGTCGGTCGTGGAAAATTGCCCCTTCAATCTCATTCTCATTCCGCTGTAGCTTTTAATCCTCTCTTGAGCTCTGACCTGAACTCAGAGAAAGATCCCTGACCACCTCAATGTCCCAAGGCAATGATTAAGAAGTGTTCACCTTCTGTTAGACTTGAGCACAGATTAACCAGCCAGCCTTCGCCAAAATAGAAAAATCGGATGCATTAACTGCCCAGCATTCGCCCAAAGCCGGAAAGTTGGATGTAGCCAGAATGCATCTGGAAGAAGCTTCCATGCTCAAAAGCCGGTGACCCTAGGTGATAATTTGATAAATAGATCCCCATCGCAGAGCATTGAGAGAGAGACCAGAACTTCGCCAAGCAAGTCGCATCTGTGACTGCCTGCTCCTTCAGCACGAACACATATCTGGGGCTGCATGCCTCAGTCCTAATATCTTAAATATCTTAAACCCAGTGCCAGTCCCACGTCCTTCCATTGGTACAACTACAGAAGCATCTCTTCAGAATTAAGGCTCAGTAAGGAACTGGGGTTGTCCAGTCACTTAGTTTTCCTTTTCCTAAACATTTGCGTTTCCAAGTGCAATTTTTACATATAGACTTGACGTACATATAATGTTCATAACACGAAGATGAGATATGCTAATATAGTCCACATAAGAAAATAGAATAAAAGACTCTAGTAGCTCGATAATTTCGCCTTCCACCAGCCTCTTCAAGAGCTTTATTCTAACCAAAACACAGATAAGTATATATACATAAAAAATCATTAACAACTTTGTCACTGGAAAAATAAAATTAAGAGAACAGTAGGCAAAGTAAAAATTTAGGTTAGGTTTAAATCATAAACAAATGGTCAAATTAGCAATTTAAAAAAGTTAAAAGAGAGAACTATTCAACGATTTGGTGATTAGTCATTTAAACCTTTGTCTCTGAATTTTCAATGTTTGGAAACAATATGTAGGAATAAAAGGTCCAATTCATATATGCCCTGACTGATACTGAAGTTATTCTGTTCGCTAAAACATATGTAAGCTGTTTTAACAAATTTCTTGTCATCGTGATTTTTTTTTTCCTTGAATAATATTTCTGCTTTATTCCAAAGGATAGGGCAGCCACAATTTTTCACGTGTAAATTAACAGCACTCTTTGGAGAATTTGGTCTTGCACAATATCGATGTTGGGAAATTCTCTTGTCAACTATATTTTCTGGCTTTTCCCAAGGTAGAATTTGGAATATTCTTAAGGTATTTTGTAAATCACGCCTTCTCCTTGTTTAGGGCTGTTGCAAATGACTGTCTTTCCTATTATGTTGGAGTAAGAAAATAAACTTGAAAGTGGGCTATCCTCGTCACCCCTAACCATTTCAGTGATCAGACACAGTAAGGTGCTGATTTCCCTTTATAGGACTTTGCGGATTATTGCTTTCACATAAACACATCCGGTTCCCCGTTAGCGAATAAACGCTCCCTTTTCAGTAGCTATTTCACCATAATGAGATCTGTCTTGGCACTTTCAGTTTCAATTTTGAGAAATTCTGGGAGTCGGAGATTAGAGAAATAAATTCTATCTTATCTCCTTAAAAAATCTGCTTTTTTTGAAAATAAGCTGAAAAATTAAAATTGAAATTAAAAGTAAATTTTCGTATTAGTTGTTTTTTGTCGGCCTTCTGTAACAAGAAGCTAGGTTCTAAAAATAAGTTCTATCAACCTCAATGACTTACTTAATACCATCTACGCAAGTACTTAAAATGAATTAAGCCCAGGAATATTTGTGTGAAAAAAATCTTTTCTTTCTATTTTCAGAGTGTTAAGTTTTATTTGAGAGGAAAAAAAATCTTATCATTATTTCAGATTCAAAACATTATTCTTTTATTCCCGTCATTATGCAACACCAGTTATAAAGAAAAGAGAAATGTATGAAGAACTTTGATGTAACGCAAGTTAGGAAAGATTGACGGCAGAAAGCATCCACAAAAATATCCGAGAGGTGCTGTCGTGCTAGAAAACTTCTGTATCCTGCATGCATGACAAGTGGATAACCCAGAGGTTATCGCAAGTTCAGTTACAGATGTCTGAATAAAGGAATCATGTTTGACATTGATAATGGACTTTTACGCGCAGTTCTAATGTATGAAAGATTATAAGACAAAGAACATTCTTAAAACTCGGCTTATTTAACCATTAAATCCACGTTTATTACGAAGAATTTAGACTAGACAAGTGCTGACTCTTCCTCGTAAAAAAATGTTTGCAGATAAAAGAATTTTGCCATATCTGTCCTTCAACTGCCAATTCAAGTTGCAAAAGTTAGCAATACTTACGTCAGTTATGAGAGAGAGAGAGAGAGAGAGAGAGAGAGAGAGAGAGAGAGAGAGAGAGAGAGAGAGGATAAAAAAACTGCTTAAAATTCCAATGAACGCCATATGGTTGTTGTAGCATAAAAGGGAGAATATGGAGATTGACGAAAATATATGACGATGAGGCCCTTGTTATGAAATCTTAAATCAATAAATAAATGTACATGTCAGTGTACAATGCCATTTGTATTTCATACAAATTTCTGTTGGAAATTTGTATGAAATAACTGCTTTCTTTTTAAAAGACGATGATGCTTTGTTTACTGTCACGAAGTTATTGATGGCAGAAGCAGAACTTACCGAGGAAGTGTCACGATGGAATTCCAAGTGCCGCTACACTTGCTATCTATCCTTGGAGCTAGACGGAATAGAAAAGGTAATGAAGTTCAAAATTGACGAATATTTGCGAAAAATAATTATATTGAAACAGCTATTGAAAGTAAGATAAGAACTTTGTATAGTTTTCAACAATATTTATGTGAATGTTCTTAAATGTAAAGTTCATCTTATTTAGGGTGTGAAATTGTTTCGGCCTTGAAAATGTGGCTTAGAACTAAGTCGCGAGACATCGCCTAGAAAGTGTTTTATGTACGTACCAGAAAACGGGATTAGCTTTTTATGCGTTTCGTTTTCATAACCTTTCTCTTTTCTAGTAAATCCTTTTAAGACTCCGAATATAAACCTTCCGGATGTCAACGGCACTGTCAGATAAACATCATTTCAGTCATTTCCGTCTTATCGACCAACCTGCCATTAACGGGGATATTGGCTCCACAATAATCGGTAGGTAATCCGGGTAAGTAATAAATGACAGCTTAAGAAGATCATCTCTAAATGTAACGTCAGTCTTGCTCATGACGGAACCGCATGTGGGCGGATATTATGTCATTTATCAGATAAGAAAAAAATTTTAGTCAGGGAAATGCTGGTCAGACTAATGTTGTATATACTACACAGGAAAATTCAGCTGAGAAAGGCATTTCAGAAGGTTCTTCGGAGGACGAAAAAAACTCTTCCTTTCCTGCCGTCTATAATGACAGGCATTTCTGCTGAGCCAGAATTCTTCGAGAAATTGAAAAGCACAAAAAACATCTTCCTTTTCTCCCGCCCACCACCACCCCATACGGGGTATGCCGTTAGTGCGTCTTACGTGGTGTACTGTAGGCATTATTTAAGGGTTTTTGCAGCGTACCTTCGGCACTTAGCTGTAACTTCTTTTATTCCTTTTACTGAAACCCTATCCTTTTTAAGTATTGCTCTCTTACATCTAACTTTCCAACCTCTCGACCAGTTTCATCATGCAACTTGGAGGTTTTCCTCCTGTTACACCTTTCAAAACCGCCTTACTTTCAATTTCCTGATTGATTGATTGAATGAATGTAGAATTTAGGCCCCAGGCCAAGCGCTGGGACCTATGAGGTCATTCAGCGCTGTAAGGGAAATTGAAAGTAAGGCGGTTTGAAAGGTGTAACAGGAGGAAAACCTCACGTTTCATCATGAAACTGGTAGAGAGGTTGGAAAGTTAGATGCAAGAGATAATACTTGAACGGAGATTCAGTTAAAAGGAATAAAAGAAGGTTACGCTAAGTGCCGAAGATAAGCTGGCTGCAAAGACCCTTAAGAATGCCTACAGTGCACCACGTAAGGCGCACTAACGGCACACCCCGTAGGGGTTGGGGGGTTTGAAGAGGAAGTTGCTTTTGTTTTAATTTCTCGTAGAATTTGGCCTCAGCAGAAATCCATGTTATAGTATATATATTATATATATATAGATACGATAGTATATATATAGAGATATGAGTAGATATATATAGTATACTAAATATATATAGAGAGTAATAATATATAATAGAATATATATAGATAGATAGATAGATATAGATGTAGATATATATATATATCATAGATAGATATAGATAGAGGATATATAATTATATATATGAGAGCTGTGAGATATATAGATATAGATAGCTTATATAGAGTATATAGAGATTATAGAATATGGCTATAGAGAGTATGATAGATCTGATATGAGATAATATATAGATATTATCTATATAGTATATAGATATATATATAAATCGAAAATATGTATTATATATATATATTAAATAAAATATATATATTATTAATATATATATATATTATTAGATATATATAGAATACTATGATATATAGATATATAATGATATCTAGTATAGATCTATATATAATATATAATCTATATATATATTATATATAATCTTAAATAGAGATATATAGCTATAGTATATATTCTCTATAATATATAATATTATAATATTATATATAAATAAAATATATTAATATTTGTTATTGTCTATATATAATATTTAAATTATATTAATATAATCTATATAAATATTGTATATGCCTAGATATATGTACATGCATATACATATATATATTAGAAGGCTCTTCGGAAGATGAAAAAACTCCTCTCTCTCTCTCTCTCTCTCTATCATATATATATATATATATATATATATATATATATATATATATATATATATATATATATATTGACGAACTATCGCTAAAACTGCGATATCTCATGTAGTTTCGAAAGCTGGGGAGGGAATGAAAGGAGTTGAACCGAGAGGAAGCTAGTCGTAGCTGAGGAAGGAATGAGAGTGACGAGCTTAAAGCTGGAAAGGAAAAAGGAATGAAAAGGAGTTGACGAAGAAAGCTTTCGTGTATTTTTGACACCTCTTCAGGGTCAAGTGACTTGACCCTGAAGAGGTGTGAAAAATACACGAAAGCGCTCGGTCAACTCCTTTCATTCCTTCCTCCAGCTTTACGACTATATATATATAATATATATATATATATATATATAATATATATATATATATATATATATATATTTATTTATATATACAAATCTTAGTTCTCTTCGCTTTTGCGAAAGAATTTTTGTTTCTCCTTACGACTGTCATTCGTAAGTATTTCTGGTTCCTTCCATCTCCTATGTGATATCTTAGTAGAGTGGTTCTTCTTAAACTAAAGGAGAGGATTCAAACAGATAAGTTGAAAAAAAGGTATAACAACTTTATTCTGTAACTCCATACTAAGAGATGCAGTTCGGTCGGGAGACCGATATGTTTGAACGCTGGCACGGAACTGCCATCTAAAAGCATCACGTCGATAGCGGAACATTAGCTATCTCAGCGATTCATATACAAACATACGTAGTTCGCTGGCTCGGAAGTTACAAGTTTCCGGCGTAGGTTAACAGGTCAACCGCTTCCTATGGAAGTTGTTGTGCAAAGTTATCAGTAATGCAAAACGATGACAATGTAACAGATTTAAACCAGGCTACTGCAGACAGCGCATAGCGTAATCTAGATCTGCATTGGTCACGTAGGACCCTCCTAATGCCATGACCTCAGGTCATGGGTTTTTATTTACAGATTCTGTAATTCAATAATGTATTATTACATTAGGCTCGGTCTGCTACCATTCAAGCCTTGAATAACAAAAGTTACTTTAAACATTGTTTCTTAGGAGCGTGCTCGTAACATATGTTTTAGGTATAAACATAATAAGTGATTAAATGCATAAAAAGGTTCTGTTACATACCCTTTTTTGACATATTCATAAACAAAGATAAATGCATGGAAAATCTAGATCCATGTTTGGTAATAATAATGATTAGGTACCCAAAAATAATAAAAAGGTAAAAATCAATAGATTAACATGTATACATGATCAATATGATAATAGGTAACCTGATTAAGAATAGTGGTTACTGATATATTATGGCATGATCATGGATAATTGTTAAAGAGTACTTGTCACTCTTTGTAATAGTAAATATAATTGTACAATTGTATAATAGTATAATTGTGTAATTGTGCACAAATGCAATATATAGGGCTGGTATATTTTATTAGGTGCCCAAAGAAAAATACCTTTTAGGAGTATATTAATGTATAAATTGGGCTATAATATTTTATTAGTTGCCCGGGAGATACTTTAACTGTTTTTTTCAAATGCAAAGGCCGTGAGTCTTTCTTGTCCTACATTTTTGCCAGCATACAGACCGCTTTTCACACACACAATTCCAGACAATTTCCCTAGGCACAAAATGAAGTGGCCAGTTTCAGGCGGCCCTAAACTAAAACGACTTGAGTTTAACGGGTACGGTCATCTAGACGGGACAATACGTTTCCTTGGAGATCCTTCTGTTTACGCCTCAGCCTACGCCAAGCAAAGATGTTTGACGGTGATAACCAATATGGCCGTCACGCTGAACACGGCCAGCAAATGTTGAACTTCCATGACCTGATCGATATTATTTGAATGTTCGTTTACTATACTCATTATTTGATTGATTGAAGATAACTGACTGCGAAGTTCGGACAAAGCTAATTCGGTTTTGTGTTGCAAAAACTCAATTCTTTTATTTTGATTATTTATCTTAAGGCGATTTTGAAATTCCTAAGCCTAGATTCGCAACAGATCCTAAGATGTTTAGTCAGCAGAATAAGCGGGTTGCGGCGTTTGAGATTATTGTGCCGCACAGACCACATCAGCAGGTCACGAGCAAGTTCCTCTGCCTCGGCGGTTTATTTTGTATGTCATAAGACAACATTTCCGCGACGCTTAGGGTTTGAGCTAGCGAAATCTCTGAGTTAGCATGAAATTACGTTTGGTGCATTCCTTAAGCGAAATAGCAAACCTCATCAGGTCATTCTTTAAGTTAAGGACGTCATCTTCAGGCAAAAATACGGGCTTGCATATCCACTTCTATGACTAAATTACTTGACACTATGAAAACATCGTCTGCTGTTCTCTCGATAATCGAGCCATGATTAATTCTATTTCTTTCGTCCTAGCGTTCTTTCCATACAACAAAGATGTCTGAACACACAAGATCACTCCTAACAATAACAGATTCATTTTGAAAACCTGCAATGAGTAAAAATATATGTAATAACTCGTGTAAAAGAATAGGTTTACATACAAATATGATTAATATATATATATATATATATATTATATATATAGATATATATATATATATATATATATATATATATATATATATATATATATATATATATAAATTATTATACAAGTTTCATAAATACAACCATTTTTCCCTCACTCCATCTACCTTTCTTTAGATTTCTGATATGTGCCAATGGAACTATTCTCACATCAGTGGGTTTGGATACATTTTGAACCCTAAATCTATTGGCCATTAATATTTCTAAAATGTTTAAACGGGCCTTCAAACTTAGGTGTCAGTTTATAATTTAAACCTTTACGTACGTATACTTGTATGTATACCTGATCGCCCACGGCATATGTTCTAGTTGGCTTAGCTATTTTATCATGATTTTTTTTCATTATTATTTGTGCTTCTTCTAGATTCTACGAATTATATTTATATCGACTTATGCTTGCATCCATAAACATCCTTTAGAGGATTTGATAAATTAGTTGTAGGCGTTAGTACATGGAAAGGTGTTCTAGCTGGGATACCGTACAGTGCCTCGTGCGGTGTCATTTTAATAGACACTGATACGAGTGATTAAGTTGTGCTTAGTACCGCAGGTATGGCAATGTCCCAGTTGGGGTCTGCCCCCCCCTAAGGTGACCTTTAAAATGTTTAAAAACCTTACAATTTGCCCTTCCACTAGCCCATTAGACTCTGGGTGATAGATCATGTATTGATTTCGTTATACAAAGGAATTCGCACAAGGAGTTAAGGAAAATGATTATTGAACTCTCCGCCCGAGTCTGATATAATGGTGTGTGGAATTCCATGTTTACAAATGTAGCACTCGTAAAACTTTCTAGCGCACTCGACTGCGGTTTTTGTTTTAAGCGCTATCAGTTCTGTATATCGAGTCAAAGCATCTATGATTACTAGGAGGTGCTTATTTCCTCTGTCTGACTCGTAAAATCCTGTTAATAAATCTAAATGTACTCTTTCAAAGGGTTGATTTGGCACGGGGTAGCCCCTAGGCTGACAGGTGTCTTCGTGTGCCCTTTGTATTCTTGACAAGTGCGACAATTTGCTATGTGCTTTTTTATATCTGTAAGCATCGTATGCCAATAAAATAAGGATTTGGCTTTCTGTGACATTAAGGAATAACCCGGGTGTCCATGCAGTGGATTTTCATGCAACCATTTTAAGACAGTGGGTATGAGTGAGATAGGTACCACCACCTGGTTGTTATTCAACTGTGGTGTGTTGCGGGTTTTCCTCGTCACGGATCTACACAGGATATATCTTTGATGATATAATTCTGCTGCTTATACTTTATGTATTCCTTTTCCTTCGGATTTCCGTTTTAACGCAATGATGATTTTTTCTATTTGCGGATCTTTTCTTTGTTCTGTCTGTAATAGTTCAGCACTCCAGCCCAGATCTTCCTGTTCAGATATAGTTTTAACAATGGGCGTGGAGGTTGAGATATCTATTAATTCCGCTAATGGCTCGGTACAAGATGAAGAGGGGTTGCGTGATAATGCGTCAGCAATGATATTTGCTTTCCCAGGTAAATACCCGATCCTCGCGCCAAAGTCATGGATGATCATGTGCCACCGAGTTCGCTTAGGGCTGTGACTAAAGCCTTTAAAGAAGTCGGTTAGGGGCTTATGATCAGTGAGAACCTTGACGGGATAACCGTATATTATAAATTTAAAATGCACGAGTGAATTAACAATAGCGAGCCCTTCCTTGTCTATTACTGCATATTTACTTTCAGAAGGTCTCAAGTTTACGTGAATAAAAAGCTATAGGGAAAAACTGTTTATCATATTGTTGAAGCAATACCCCACCTACTCCTAGGTCTGAGGCGTCTGTTGCTATGAAGAATTCCTTACCGAAGTCAGGAAATTTCAAGATAGGAGAAACTACACAGTTCATCTTTCAATTTATCGAACGCCTGTTGATGAATTTCAGACCATATGAAATCTACGCCCTTTTTTATAAGATCGGTTAGGGGAGCGGCTATGATGGAGTAGTTCCTAATAAACCTCCTATAGTATCCGCTACACCCTAAAAATTGCTGTATTCCCTTGACGTTAGTAGGTATCGGAAGTTACGGATAGCCGATACCTTATCATGGACTACTTTAAGACCTTCACTAGAAACCGTGAAACCTAAATAGACTAGTTCTGTTTTAAAAAATTCACACTTACTTATCTTTACCCTTAAATTATGCTGCCTTAGTCTTTGTAGCACTAACTCTAATTTTACATAGATGTTTCTTCTCAATGTCTTGGAAAAGATTTTACTAGGTCGTCCATGTAGGCATGTAGGATATCTCCTAACAAGTCTCCAAACACAATGTTTATCATACGAGTAAAAGGTATGGGAGCACAACGTAAACCAAAAGGCATACGCAAAAATTCATAATTTCCCGTCCCCTGGCTGTGCTGAAAGGCAGTGTATGGGATACTCTCTTGTTCCAACGGAATCTGATGAAATCCTTTTAGTAGGTCCAAGCTGGTGAAATATTTGTTCTGACCTAGTAGAGATAGGATATCATCAGTACATGGTACTGGGAATCGGTCAGGGATTGTTTCTTCATTTAAACGACGAAAATCGACGCATATCCGCCAAGTTCGATCTTTTTTCGGTACTACTATTAACGGAAAATTATAAGGGCTGTTTGATTCCTAATGACTCCTTCTTTTAGCATTTTTACCTACTTCCTCTGTTATCTCATTCTGAAATTTCATAGGAAGTCGGTACGAAGGTACATAGATTACTTTCTGTTTGTCCTTGAGCCTTATTTGATGCTCGATGACATCCGTTTTTCCTAAGGTTCCATCCGTAGTGGAAAAAAACATCATGATATTCAGTAAAAGATTCAAAAATTTCTGCTGAATTTCTTCTTCTTGAATGTCCTTATTGATTTTGTTCTTTATAGATTGCAAAAGGGATTCATCCGCAACTGATTGAGCGTGATTTATCTCAGCTACGGTAAGAATGCGATGTTTATAAACTTCCGCATCCAAGATATGTTGATTTTTGTGGATTACTAAAGTGGTATTCAAATGATTACAGACTTCGATGTGACATTGTTGTTGTGAGCCGACTGTATAAATGGCTTGTGTGACGGATAATCCGTGTGTTTTCAGAGTTTCGGAAAGGATTAACGTTTCAGATCCTGGCAAGGTTTTCTTTACACGCACTAATATGTTCGAAGTTACGTTCGGCTCGAGAGTTTGCGTGCAAGCTGATATTACGGGCGAGCGAGAGTTCTGTTGGGTTGCATGTATTATTTCTTGGTTCATGAGACAGGTGATTGGTTCTTCAATGTAAGTGACTACTCTGTCTGTCTCTTTATTATCTAAAACTGATTTTAGGGTATTAGAAGACTTATAGAATTTCCCTTTGATATACACGCCGTGTTTTGCAGGTGCTAAGATAATATTTTGAGTGCCCATAGACGGGTATCCGATAATTACTGCGGGATACATATTAAGTTTTGTACAACGATAAAGGTATCGGAAAACGTGCGCTTACCGAACCTTGTTTATTGTACATGAGTTACTCCTACCACATTTAATTCATTATTTTTCCTATGCCTGAGAGCCTTATTCCGGACTTCTCTATAGGGAAGTTTGAAAAGAGTAAATGATGAGTCCTTAAATCCATGATATTACGTGGACTACCAGAATCAAAGAATAAAGAACAAAGTGAATGACTTATGGTCCAAATTTACTGCATGTAAGGTGGGTCGCAACTCGTCTTGACTAATAATTGCATGAATTGGTTGCAAATTCTACGGGACCTGCACAGATTTTTTTTGGATTCGGGCCGTGTGTTTCATAGGAAAATCAATTGCCTCACAATGATCTGATAAATGATTAAACTGATTATTTGATACAAAAGATGTTGATATTGATGACCCAACATCGCCCTCTCACCTTGGAGCGAACTACGTGGTATTTGCTTTGTTTGTTTATCACACCTTGAAAATTCGCTTGATCTTGCAAGTTCTGGCTAGACGGCCCAGGAACAGAGGTACCTGAAGCACGATTTGTTTGTTTCTGCTGTTGTGCAGCATTTCCGTTTGCTTGTTTCTTTTTATAGTACTGAGGACCCATTCTTTTTATTTGCACTGGCAACTGGTTGCGTGTTTGTAGATTCTGCTGTTGATTCCTCGAGTAGCAACGATTATATGAATTGAGTGGAACTATTATGTATTGAACAAAAATCATGTGACCTGGTCGTTTACAGTTATAACAAACCATCCCTGCAACTTGATTATTATTATGTACCACGTTTACTTGTTGTGGCTTGTTCTCATTTTTTGCAAAAACTTGAATGAGCGAAGGATCTAGGTCGGTACATTTAGACATGTGTTTTTTTATTTGTTTATACACTCTAATTCCGTACTGTTGGGCTGCAATTTTTTGTCAAAACACCGCACTAACGCTTCAGGCAACATTGCAGTAATACTCGTAAGGTAAATTAAACGGATAAAATCTTTCACGGCGATTCTGGCACTCGTAACCCACCCTCCACCCCGGATTACTTAAACTACACCTTGATATTCATTTAGCCGGTCGGCAATTAGGGCCGCCCGCTCGACAACATTAAGCTGAGTCATGGAGGCTTGGTTAAGGATATTTCTCAATGCCAATACTACATCTAAAGCCTCTTCACCCCCATACCACGGCACGTAATCTGATTTTGAACTCGTCCCATGTAGTCGCCTCTTGGAAAGAAACCCCTTAGATAAGCACTTGCGGTCTCCTTTAGCAAAGGTCTATGAAGCTTTTGGCCTCCTGTAATTGTACTGCTGGTCTGTGATGCTTTTTGCATTTAAATGAGCGTTCCTACAGATGAGATCATGCCTCACATTTGAGGCAGGAACCCATTGACCCGACCTTGAAAAGGGGACAATTGCTGACCTCGCGCTCACGAGAGTCACCACATTGGGGTTGCCAGCCGGAGTAGTTGCCATGTTCACTTTTGTACTTTTTTCTTATCACTTCTATTCCTTGCGGTCCTATCAAAATATCTATAAGAGTACACTCGACCATACGTAAACGCATATGCAATATACTGTATAAATGTGTTATAGTAATAGGAAAATCCCCCAAAAGATACAAAAAATACAGATAATTTGATAAAAATATTATACGGAGAATTCCTGCAAGAAACGATTAGCAACAACGAGAAGAAAAAAAAAATAATCTGCGGGCGAGAACTCGTAGTTGAAGATTGATTCTGTAATGAAGGAAGATTAAGATGGCGAACAACTCACCCCCAGAATACTGGACGATCAACTCCTGATGAACACACTTCACTGAGGAAAAAACCTGAATAGATAAAATGGTACTTAGCTCAAGATTATATGGTGAAAGATTGTTGACATGGGATGACGTCTCAGTTCCTGTCGTCGTCGCGTCGGAAGTCGTGATGACGTCACGGTCCTTCTCTCAGGCTCACGATGCATGAAGAAGTCCAAGATTGATGACGTCACAGCCTCCTTCCTCGCATTACTACCTCTTGCTCTACTCTTTGCGTCCTTGCTAGTGATCGCGCGATGTTTTCCTTTGTGTTCCTTTATGTGTTTTCTTCTTTCTGTTGATGTTCGATGCTGCTCTCGTCCGGTGTTGATTCTCGAAGATAAGTGACAACGTCACTCAACGACATGTTGATGCTTGTATTCTTCTCGATGAAGGACATATCTTCGTCTTCATAAAATGTTGCGTTGATTGAAGATCCCGTTTCCTCTGTTAGTATTGATTTTGAAGGTGGGAAGTTGGTTATTGTAGTTCTTCGGTCGGCTGATATGGGCTTGTTAGTTATTCTTGTCGTCTAAAGCTGCCACCAGTCTTAGTCTCTTCGCTTTTGCGAAAGACTTTTTGTTTCTCCTTACGACTGTCATTTGTAAGTATTTCTGGTTCCTTCCATCTCCTATGTGATATCTTAGTAGAGTGGTTCTTCTTAAACTAAAGAAGAGGATTCAAACAGATAAGTTGAGAAAAGGTATAACAACTTTATTCTGTAACTCCATACTAAGAGATGCAGTTCGGTCGGGAGACCGATATGTTTGAACGCTGGCACGGAACTGCCATTCTAAAGCATCACTGTTCGATAGCGGAACATTAGCTATCTCAGCGATTCATAAAAATAAAAACATACGTAGTTCGCCGGCTCGGAAGTTAAAAGTTTCCGGCGTAGGTTAACAGGTCAACCGCTTCCCATGGAAGTTGTTGTGCAAAGTTTATCAGTAATGCAAAACGATGACAATGTAACAGATTTAACCAGACTACTGCAGACAGCGCATAGCGTAATCTAAGATCTGCATTGGTCACGTAGGACCCTCCTAATGGCCATGACCTCAGGTCATGGTTTTTTGGTTTTATTTTTACGATTATGTAATTCAATAATGTATTTATTACACACACACACACACACACACACACACACACATATATATATATATATATATATATATATATATATATATATATATATATATATATATATATATATATATATATATATATATATATATATATCTAGAGAGAGAGAGAGAGAGAGAGAGAGAGAGAGAGGAGTTTTTATCTTCCGAAGAGCCTTCTAATATATATATGTATATGCATATACATATATATATACTATATATATATTATATATATATATATATATATAATTAAAAATATTTTTTTTATGATATATATATATATATATATATATATATATATATATATATATATATATATATATATATATATATATATATATATATATATATATATGAGAGAGAGAGAGATAGAGAGAGAGAGAGAGAGAGAGAGAGAGAGAGAGAGAGAGAGAGAGAGGACTACCCTATAACATTTCTTGAGAGAGAGGTTAATCAGGGGCCAATATATTTTGAACTACAGACACGAGCACGAATATCCAAAATTCGAGTTTCTTAAGCTTTTGATTTCTGAACTCCAAAATGTTAATGGCAAAATTAGTTTCAGTGGAAATACAAATGAATTAGAAATAAGCGCAAGAATAATAAAAGCAGGAAAAAGGAAATCCCCCTATTTCGTGTTTTTTTACTGATAAAGGAATTATTAACGGTTCTGAAATTATTTAACACTGTTTTAGAAAAAGGTTGCTCACTTTATGGAGATTATCCTCTTGCTGACTGTTAAGAGAGAGAGGAGGGTGGAACAGCCCACTACCTCAGCAGTTCCATAGACTATTCGTGCTTTTTTTCATTTTTCTTTATTAAATGGGAGCAGCATGCTTGAATCAAAACCATTTTTTTTTTCGCGATAATAATGTAATTTTCTTATGCTTTTTTTTTTCATAGAAAAGCTAGTTGACCGATACAGAAATCTTAAAGGAAACAATTCAGTCAATGAAGTTATTCCAATTTTTTTTTGCTATTTCTTTTATCATTGTCAATAATTTCAAGTCATCAGAGCCACACTATGAGACACGACAATTTGTAAAAGGAAGATGAAATTCTTCTCACGTAGAATGGCACCCTGACTTCCTAAATAAGAAGGCGTCCTTTTGCTTTTTCAACTTCATCACAAGGAAACGTTCATCGGGTCTCTTCTGCAATCATCTAAGACTGCAAAAGCTATAAATTTTCTTGAAAATTAAAAATCATATGAAATGTTATGGTCAGCAAAGTGTAATGTTCTCTCTGTATTAATTATCATAATAGGTTCTTTAGCTCGTTACACTCCCCATTTCTTCATAATAAACATAATTGAATTTACGTACTGATGATGTAAGTTTACATTCACTTAATTCATTGAAAATATATGATCGTTGTACTTTTTGTTCCAAAGTAAACTTTAATTTAGAATGATTATCAACGGGAGTACTCTGCCTCACTATTTTAATAGTGAAAGAAAAATTATGAAATCAACTATCAAGTTACTTTCTCAAACTTGTTTCGTGGCATTGCTTTTAGATTTTATAGAACACAGGATAAACAATGTTTGCCTATAAGCTTTTACCAGTTTTTTTGTGATTGATGGTAACTGAAGATAGGGTTGTTTTCAAACTTTAGCGCTAAATATAGCTTTTGCAAAGAAAATTCACTTACCAGCGGTTCCCGATTATTTGACCTTTTTTAAAATCGGTAAAATTAAAAGGTTTCCCCAGTTTTGGGACTATCTCATCTTTTATTTTGACCACTGATCAGTTTGCATTAAGGTAATTAAACCGGTTACTGAAGGACGTGCATCCTTTCACACTGTCGTTTACTGTTTCTCTTCATCTGAGCATTTCGATGTAGAGATCGATACTTCACTAGAAATCTGCAACGTTTTTCTTGTTTGTGTTTAGACCTCGTTAGTTTGACTGATTTTTTAGACTCAGTAAGTGATATCACATTCTAATATGCTTTCCTTAAATGGAGCATCTTTTTCTTTATAAGTAAAATGCTTCTTCGTACCAGGGAACAATTAAACAAAAAAGAGAAATATCACGTAGTTAATAAATGTCTAAAGTAATGGATGTATAATCAATATAAAAAAAAAAAATTTTTACTTTAGATCGACCATTCTTTTCAAATATTTCTTTTAGTCTTTCATAATTATGTTCACTGCAATGAACCATTTTTACTCGATATACTTTTAAGATGTGAAGTACTTACGTTTTAACCTGCTGTTGAAGCATATTGTTTTTATATATTTCAGTAACGAAGAATAACACTACCATGAATGACTATAGACAAAAGATGAGCACCATCCTCTAGGTTAGGTGTAAATGAGAACTTTCGCGCTGTATTATTTTTTTTTTTTTTTTCAAATCTGAGGCAGACCAAGTACTTTACAATTCACATTTCAGCTTCAAATAAAAGAACATTATCCGGTTCCTTCGTTCCGCGAACGTCTTGCCTCCAAAGTCTGATTATTTAAATTTCGCGTTTAATCCTCTGAATGCCAAAGTGTGAGCTTCCGTCAGAAGAATGCAGACGCATTGAGAATGGATAAGTTGAGTACACTTCGAGAACAATGTTTCCTTTCGTTGTTTCAAGTCTCTTTTTATTATCTTTCTCTTAATCCCCTTTCCCTTATATTGTACCCTTTCTTCTTCATTTATTCAAATATTATACGTATAATCAATCCGATGTTCGTTATTCTTTTTCTCCCTATACAACAATTCCCTTCGTGGCCATAAGGTCATGCTTACAAACAGACAGGTTGATAGACTTCTAGTAACAAGGAAAAGAAATAACACTTTATGGTTCCAGTTACTATTCTTCTACTATTCTTTCGTATTACTTACCTCCACTCTTCCTTTGCCTTGTATTCCTCTTTGGCCCTTGCATTCTGTGCATTCTTCCACTGATATTTGATTTTTCTTTTTCTTTTTGCTGTTGAATAGAATATTTGATTTGTCAAAATTCACAATGATATTCTAGTGCAATTTACCGATCATCTCTTCCTCGTCGTTCATCTTCCTTTTCTTCTTATTCTACCTGTCCTTATCCTCAATTTTCACATTCCTTCTCTTCCTCTTCCTCCATTTTTCCAAAGCATGTTATCATAAAACTTCCACTCTTCTAAATTATTCTTATTCGACCTAATGACCTTGGCAGCAAAAGAAGGAACTGTAAAGGCTTAACATTTTAGGAAGAAGCGAGTGTTGGTGGAACGCAGAATGACCTCGATTCTCGGTTTTTATTGGCATAGGCCATTTGAAATACTAATAAGATTATACACTAAGAGAGGCAGAGAAACAATCAGAAATAGAAGAGAAAAGTATATGAATCGGGAACTAATGGATCTTTTCTATTGTATCATTCCTTCAAACTCAATACATAAAGTATTTCTATAAAACTAAATCATTTGAAAAATAATTCTCTTTGACCATTATTTTTCTTTTTATTTTCCTCGCAAATTACCACAAAAATTTTTTTCACTTAGAATTAATTGACAATGAAAATATTCTATTAGTGATTGAATTCAGAAAAGTAAATACAATATTATTTACTACACCAATGCACGTTTTCTTGTTTTTGAATTCTTCATAGAAATTCTATTTGTTAAAAACCATACCTTAAAAAGTTTTAAGGACTTATTGGAACAAAAGTTTCCACTGTTCCGCATTTAAACTTTGAACCTGGTTCTGTGAGAGCTGAAATCTTCTATCGCTATTTCCTGTTTAACAGTTTAGTTGTTGTGAGGTTGTAATTAACAGTACTGCAAGACTTGATAATTGTTCGCAGACTTCCTTTAGTGGTCCATTCACTATTTGTTGTTTTGTTTTGATCAGTTTTTTCTTTTCCATTTAAATTTTTGGAAGTTCTCGTTTTATATTGATGGGTATTCAATTCGAGCCCGAGCATTATCCTTATGGAAGTATCCGGTGTGGGGATATTCTTTTCCTTCAAGATTAAATCATACCCGCCCCCCAAAATAACACAAAAACAAAAACAAAATTTTAAAAATAGTACACAGAATTTCCTGGAAAGGATGAATTAGCCTTTTTATCAAAAATAACCTCGAGGTATAATCACCGTAATTAAAAGAGTATTATCTAATTATATTATTTATACCATTATAACCATTTTTATTACCGTTGGTGAAGCATAAGAACTAAGAAAAAAAAAGCTTGTTTTGGGGGAGTAAGGAGTTATGAAATAAAGGAATACATACCATAGACTCGGCAAAAGGAGAAAGCCAATTATACTATGGTTTATGAAAAGGGATCTAAACTATATCATAACCTTAATGTGATCTAAGGTCGTGAGCTATTCTGGCAGAATAAATGCCAACATTCCTTTTAACTTCACTAAATCAATCTGGTTACATCCAGAAATAATTTTGAGTAAAACTAATACTTTGGAATATTTCAAAATGACATTAGATGTTTGCTTTAGAAACATTCTTAAGTAATCTCAGGCAAGTTGTATCTAAGTTAAAAACACCTTAAGTATAATAATTATAACTTTCATGTAACAACCTTAGGAACATTTCCAAGCTAGTAAAGATTTTATGAGCCCCTGGCTGCAACTACTTTTTAGCCTTTTACTTTTCCTCCCTCGCCTTTTCTTTTCTTTCATGTTGCTGTTCAGCCACTCCATCAACCCATATTTGCTTTTATAGCCGAATTTTAATATATTAATTAAAAGCAATGAAATATTTGGAATAACTTTTCATCAATCTACCTTTTAGAAAAGCTGTTTCAGCCCACTACAAACGCCCCTACCCCCTTTTTCAATAAAAATTTCACCCAACAATTTATGAACTACCAAGACAGAATTCATTTTGACAAGAGATGTGGTGCGATTCAGTTTTTGGTGTTTTTATTCATGGCAGATCGGATACAATAATTTATAATTATTGTTCATCGAGAAGGTTCCATTTGGACTGTCTAGGCGCCCTCGAGTAAATGTTGCTATCACAAGTTCTGGGTCTCTTCATCTTCACTCCCTCAAGGCTAACCACACCAACTAATTATAACAGAGTGAAATTGCACCCTTGAAGGAATAGCAAATAGCAAATCATTCCAGTTGGCTTCATCTATTCTAAACCGCATCTCACGAACTAAGACAGAAGGCATTGGTGCATTAAGGCCCTAAGCTACTCGCTGCGTTTGCCTGATGAATTTAATTGGTGCCTTAGCAATATTACTTGCATTGTCTGAATAGGGTGTTTGTTCTCTCCCAGGGAGGTTGAGTCCTGCCGAAATGTCTCTCTGTAATGAACCGTATTTCATTCTCAAGGCTGGGGAGAGGATGTAATATTCATTTTAGATAGCCGTCTCAATAGTTTCCTTTTACAGAAAAATAAAAATCTGTTGAAGTACAAGAACCTAAGGTGACACCGGGAGAAAACAGACAATTTCACTAAGTTCTAGTGTCAAACAGGCTGGACATCAAGATTGAGGAAATGGCTAACAGGTGGATGCAGATAGGGGTTGAAGGACATCCTTTAGTAAAGTCTACAGTGTTCCGCATGGGGGAAGCTGAGGAAACTAGGCCCCTTACGGGTCCTTGAATAGGCATATTCAATATTATGAAAAGAATTGTTATCTTTTTGTATGTATTAAATGTTGAAAACAGCATATAAATAAAGAATCTCTCTCTCTCTCTCTCTCTCTCTCTCTCTCTCTCTCTCTCTCTCTCTCTCTCTCTCTTCAATCAGTTTTGTTACAATTCAGCCTCTAGTAGATTTTTAATAAGCACTTAAACGTCACATTCCCGGTGGACATCGATTTACAGAGGAATTATTACAGCAGACGTCAGCCTCACTCGCCGTATCATATGCATCGCCGTCAATCCATTTTGGTTCTGAATAATTTGAGGCCATCTCACGAGAGCTGAAGCAGATGACATTTTCAAATGCCAGTACTTTGACAAAACATCCTGAGAAATCAGTGATGCGAACGCCAGAACACTTTCAGTACACAATTGTTAGCATCAGCATTTATCATTTAAAATCAATTATGTGGGAAAATAAGGGCTTCACTAGTAAACATATCTTTCCTATCTTTTGTGATGGATCTCCTTGAATTCTCTCTGTGTATTTTAGCCAAAAAGATGGCATTAAACAGGTAAATACAAATTCGTTACCACATTTAAATAGTATTTTATAAATATTTCTTCAAGAATATTTTCAATAATGTAAGCAAATTATAATATATCATCCAATGATTTAATAACTCAGAATTTAGCTGGCAGTATAACTATAACCACTAACACAGCAAGATTTTGTCAATACCTATAAACAAATAATCATTTTAAACGTAAAGCCGTAATTAACCCTAACTTCTTCTATATTCATAATCATGTTTTCTTGTTAATCCACATAGTTATCATAAAACAGATAATTTCACGTATTTTCCACACTAGTTTCTTAAACTAAAGAAGCCAAATCTGAAAAAGAATGCATATTCAATGCTCCCCTGTATCTTTTTCTCCCCAGCAAGATTTTTCTCTCCCGGTAAAAAAAAAAATTGCAGATGGCATTTTCTCTATCCTCGAAAGTCCAGGATATTTCGATAAAGGCCAGGTATGTCGAATGTATATATTTCTAGCTTGATGAAATGTGTGGTTATTTTGGATATAGTACGTACTACATGATGCTATGCTGTGTAACTAAATTTCTCTTTTGTTGAAAGTAAAAATCCAAGTAGGATAAACAATGAAAATATCTAAATCTTTTTTGAAGGATGTTTTTAAGATTTCTCTTTAGCAGCTCTCCAGTAATTTCGGTCTCCAGTCGGAGAGCAGGATTAAATATGATGTGATCGCCATTCTCATGGAGTAATATGTAAACACATGCAAAAGAGAATAGTGGAGATACAGGAACAGAGTAAAAGAGGTACTAAAAAGAATAGCAAAGATAAATGATAGCAATTTGGGACTGTAAAATAAAAACTTGACGTCAAGAAAGAAAGGAAATCTTAGTTAAATTAGTGTAAGAAACAGAATGGGGCAAGAACTCGCGACGGATTTAACTTCTTTACATATAAATTCACTCTATTCAAACTTTGTATTTCATTCGGGGGTTTCTTTGATACTTAATTAACTAATTGGATTTAGATTTGGCTTATTCCCCTTTTATCTTTTCATCTATGGAAATCTAAATTTTTCCCTTTAATAATCCATCCACTTGACAAGCTAATTTGTTGGAATGAAAGTTATAATTACTCGAATTCTACAAATTGGAGTTTACTATTCCTCACATTGCTCCGATCTCTCCAGCCTACCCTGCCCCCAGTCTCTCTCTCTCTCTCATCTCGGTCTCGTCTCTCTCTCTCATCTCCTCTCTCTCTCTCTCTCTCTCTCTCTCTCTCTCTCATGAACAAACAGAAAACAAAATTGAAGTTCAATCACAGCATTTGCTCAGAATCCGTTCAATGCCAATGGCAGCCTACTTCAGGGATGTCAGGACATAGTTGGCCTGTGTTTCTGGGAACAAAGAAAGAGAAAAGGAAAAGAAAAATTATCCCAAGAAACGGGATATGGATTGTAATTGTAATTTTAACATTTACTTCATTAATGTTTTCAGCTTATAAAGTATATTACCCCACACACAAGGCTCCATTAATCTTCGCATTCCAGGGTACTTCAGCAGTAAAGAAAAACAAATTATTATGAGAAATTATTCAAAAGTTATTTGCATAAAGTATGCGAAGGAAAGCTAGTTATTCAACTGAAGATAAAGGTGATTTCCATAGCACAGTTGATCATTGTCGAATATGCTTTGTTCAGTTCAGTGTTGGAGAAATGTCAGTTAATATAGACAAAATATCTGAAGTTTCAAAGCCTAACTATTGAGGTGTTGATGGAACTCCTAAATAAACCTCAAAAAGGAAACTTTTGATTCACAGGCAAGAAGCCAACGATAGGAAGTCATAATCTAAACAGAAACGGTTCGTCAGTAATAGAATTTACTAACGTGGACTACTGAAGAAAATTTCATAACCAAGCGTGCTTACAGGAATAGTATTTGTTTCCCATACCACAGGCATTACATCGAATGCATACGTAAGAAATAATTATAAGCTTAGATGTTGGTTGCGTCTGAATCAACGAAAAACCAAAAACAAATCACGAAAGAGTATAACACTTAAAGTGTATCACTTAACATAAACAGTTTTAAAAGAAAACCTGGTACACCGAGACGCTGCCCGAAGGTAAGGCTCATTGCCATTTTTTCATGGGACGAGAATATTTTAACGACATTCGTAATCGACCAGCATAGCGCATACATCACCCATATCTGCTTGAGGCTACTAAATCGACTCACACTATTGACAGAGCATGAACTTATCATACAAGGGCAATAAACGTGCAATATAGGGTACTTAGAAGCAGGAAGCAATCAACATTTAAACGGCGAGAATCCCTCTTTCACAATGGGCTGGATAGTCTCTATGGGAACTTGTCGCCAACTGCTCCATATATTCCAGAAGTCACCACATCTAGAAGGACACATGAAAATTGCATCTGTTATGTTTTTTTCAGTTCTGTATATGCCTTTTCTAGATATGTTGCATTCTCTCATTCGCAAATTTGCAAAGCACAATAGGCAGACAGACAAACAGACAGTCATGAAAGCATGGTCCCCTCCTAACTTGAGTCTAGGGTCATCTTGCATGATGATGAGAGATCCTCATGTGAACAAAGTTCGGTGATAAATGATAAAGTTGAAATAAACTCTCCAGAAATATAGCAGGAAGAATAATGGATAGCACTGAAATTGAACGAAGAAAAGTCTTTATTGAGTCGACGAGAGAGCAAGCAGATGAAAAATGGTGGTGGCTGATAAAATGAGAATATCATATTTTCACCTCCCAGAAGCAGCTCGAGCTAGTCAATATTCTGATTCCGAAACTGCACAAAATATGGGAGGTGTCAAACGTTCAAAGAATTTTTGCCCTCTTTCATTCCATTCTCTACTTTTATCATATTCCACCTTTCATATTCATTTTATATTTGAAGTAATGAAGAAGATTCAACGACTTAATATTTCATTCATCATAGTTATCTATATCATCATGAAACACCAACGCAGTCTGGCAAATTAACCCCAAGTAAATTTTAGCATTCATTTAAAAGCAATATTTTTGACCAGAATTGGCTTTAACTCTGAAAAGCACCTGTTAACAAAAGCCCTTTGTGTTTCAGCAAGACTATTTGCCTACTATATAAAAGGTAAGAAGGGCAGGAATATTACGCTTAGAGAAACCAATGCATTATTTAGGTGGTCGACCACAAGGCCCTGTAGAGAATACAAGTAAGTACAATTACATGTGAAATCGTAATGAAGGAAAAGAATGGGATTTGTTTCGTTTAATTATTTAAAATGAGTTTGATTCTTACATCGAGCATAACCTCCCAAAATCACTAGTTTTCGAGAAGTTCGAGAGAGCTGAAGCCACCTTTCATACTCCTTCGTATACTTGAATCTTCATTATCCCACGTTCGACTTTGTTAATATTGCAAAGGAGGTTGAATATCGATTCTATTACAAAGTCCTGACTTCCCATATATACAGGGTGTTTCGAAATAAGAGCTCCCCCCTCTTTAGCATAAACTAAAATTGATATGAACAAAAACAACAGTGTTTCAGAACAGGTATTTCTTTAAGTTTCTCTCTGAGTATTTATTAGTGTGTGTGGCCTCCATCTGCCTGTACCACAGCCTGCATTCTTGATGAGTATGATTTCAGCAAATCACAAAAAAGCTGAGACTCAAACTCCATTTTCTTGAGCACTCCGGTCACCTCTCTTTGCAGGTCGTCGAGGCTTGGTATACCATTATAGTTCACTGTGCGCGCTTAAACACTATCCTTTAAGATAATACCAATGTTTTCGCACACATTAAGGTCAGGTGAGCTACCTGGAAATTCACTTGACGAGAAGAAACTTATACCACTGTTTCGAAGCAGCTCCTGTGTCTGAAGAATCTTTAAACATGGCGCCTTATCATAAAAAGAGTGACTTCTTCATCAGCTAACACATTTTCAGGATCTTTGAGGAAAAGAAATACTCCACCAGTAAGCACAGTTTTTCTGAAGTTTTCGCCATTCCATGACTGTCCTTTTTCTTTAATGATCCACATTAACCGTTTGGCTGTGAAACAGAGAAAAATTCCCAAGCACTCAGGATATTTCACAACTTGGCCATAGTGCATGTCATTGCTGATATCATCGAACTTTGCAGCCCAAATGATGTCATTTTTATGATTTGGCTTCTAGACTGTGTAAATGAAGAATTCATCTGATGCGGCAACAAGGAGAAAGCAGCTTCATCCCAATCTTCAAGGAATGAACCACAAAACCATGCACAGTCTTCTCTCGATCCTGAGTGATATTGGGTTTGCTGATAACATGAAATGGCTTGGTACCAGATTTTTCCAACTTACGATATACAGCACTACAACTTCTCTTCTTTCCCCTTTTTGTTTCTAGTTCAAGCGCCAATTTACATAAAGACTTTCTTTGTCTACCCACTGCCTCAACTATGATATATTTTGACTCATGAGAAAGGATTTCAAGCCTTCCAAGATTCTCACTCTTTTCGCAATGGTAGTCATATGGATTTTTGTTCCAGTTTCTTTTAACAAAGGATTAATTTCATTTAATATATTTAGCTATCCAGGAACGTGAAATGAAGGAGGCACCAGCATCCCTGGCCTCTCTGAAGGTTATAGCACGAATTCGGTCAATCCATCTGATTTCCTCCAAGTCGTTAGCCATCTAACTCTGTCCCTCAGTCTGAAAATACAAGAAATGTAAAATGAAAAATAGCATAATAGAAACTTAAGATATATATATATATATATATATATATATATATATATATATATATATATATATATATATATATATATATATACATATATATATATATATATATATATATATATATATATATATATATATATATATCATATATATACATATATATATATATATATATATATATATATATATATATATATATATATATATATATATATATATATATATATATATATATATATATATATATATATATATATATATGTATATATATATATATATATATATATATATATATATATATATATATATATATATATGTATATATATCCGTATATATATATATATATATATATATATATCTATATATATATATATATATATATATATATATATATATATATATACGGATATGAGGGATGGTGAAGATTCAGATTTACGAAAGAGCAGGAAAGGTGGCTTCAGCTCTCTCGAACTTCTCGAAAACTAGTCAATTTGGGAGGTTTATGCTGGATGTAAGAATCGAACTCATTTCAAATAATTAAAAGATGGAAATCCGATTCCTTTCCTTCATCACGCATTCACGTATAATTGTACCTGCTTGTATTCCCTACAGCGCCATGTGGCCGACCACCTAAATAGTTAATTTGCGTCTCATAGCATAATATTCCTACCCTTCATTAAGGACAATTAATGTTTTATATAAGAGTTTGGGGTGAACAGATTTTTCATAACCATAATCTACTTCATAGCCAAACACACATTCGATTATCACATAACAACAGCTCGGCTGGACAGACTGCTCAGTATTCATAGAAAGAGTAGTTTCTGCATCCATAATTATATTGAGAAGGTTTTAGCTTTCGTTCGTAGGTATTACATTATATATTGTCATTGCCTTCTAATCCTACGATTTATGACTTACTTTGGACATAAATTTATTCCCTGGTATGACCTTGGTCGATAATAACTGTTATCTCTGAAGATGATATTTGCCTGACAGTTCCCTTGATATTTGAAAGGTGTAAGTACTTAGTACAGATGAAAAAAGAAATAAAGAATGATAGAAAAATTAAATAAATGAAACTAAAGTGCTCTGTCCACCAAACTACTACAGTCTATGTGAATTTATACATACGTATATACATAAAATCACACACATTTATATTCATTTCGACTAATTTCGGAGATTTACATTCCTCTGTATGTGGAAATATATACTAGAATTCGTATCATGTTTAAATTTAATGAAGTAATAAAGGAAGATAAAATAATGTTTAGCAAGGTATAACCTAAATAGGCAACAAGATCTTAAAATATAGAGACGCAAATGCACAAAGTTTGCTGTCAAAAGTGAGCAGGTATTAAAAGTCTAAAGACAGCAATTTATAACAAAGAAAGGGCTTGTCTCTTAGAGAATACAGAGACTCAACTACACCGAGTTCCATTTCGTTGGTCCTGCAAGTAAGGACTGAAAAAAAACCTAAATTTATATGATGGGCATATTCTTCATTGTTGACAAATAGCACTAAATGATGGTTTGCTTAATGGCCTATGCGTCCCACCAGAACTTCCAATAAATACCGAGGGTAAGAACCTTTGATTTTCCGATTTAGTACATTGTTCTGCAGCAATGACACTTTTACGTATAAATAACAGATGACTGCAGCATAGTTGGTACTACAACCTTGAACCTGAAGAATTTTTTTCAGTGTAGATTTTAGCTACAATATCACTCGAATGTTTATTTGAGGGTACAGTTCATTTAATACCTTTGTTAACTTTTATCTTACACTAAAGGACTTATCTCCAACAAACGCGATGGAAAAACACGCCCCTGCTCTGTTGGAGGTGACACATTTTTGAAACTCCTTACCTATATAGGTATTCATTAAATATGTGTTAAAGCCATTGAAATAAAAATACTGCTTTATAAATTAAACTCTCAGTCCATACTAACATAATTTGAAAATATTTCAAAAGCTTCTCTTAAACTGAATAGAACTGAGGCCATTTCAGTGGTCAACCCGTAAAAGTTGGTTTCCTGTAAACAGATGTAATAAAACCATTTTCACTATGGCTGATTAGTATGTCAAGAACGATCTAGCTTTCCCTCTGCGTCAGTTTCCAAGGTGACTTCGATGTTGCTGTGCTTCGAGTTCAACTTTTTCAATAAAGCTGTGAATTGTGGTATACCAGAGGTTTGAACTCTTCGACGATTCTGTTCATAATTAGCAAAGAAAGCATTAGCCAATGTTGTTCCTAGTGGATTACCCAATTCTAAGCCGTACAACTGTTTATATAATTTGTTGTTGGACAGAAAAAAAAATGTTGTTTCGAAAAATTCTCAATTTTATTTGCATCTTTAAACAAATTGTTACGACTTATGTCTATTGTTTCCTTTCAGGACATATTAGTTATAACGATTATAACATTAATGTTATAACGAGTCATTACTAATTTTTCGTAATTCATTTCACAATTTTCTTTTAAAAAGATAAATGAATTCTTATCACTGTACTGATTAGTGGTGATCGGTGTTTTAGAGGTACCAGAAATTTTGCTAACTTACAATTAAATATACCAATAGCAGACATTATTAGTCCTGAAGGAAATCGTCTTTTTGAACCATCAGTAAACCATATGAATATCTGGTTTTGAGACTGACGTGAAAAGCCAGGAATGAAGAAAGTCATCAACAACACCTTCAGCTTTCACTTTTCTTTAAAACCTGTTCAGCTTCTCTTCCTTGTTTTATTTGAATAGTTAAAAGAACATTATTTTTGACAAATTGGAACTCGGTATGGTCATTCACTATACCAAGCATTTTAGAAATATAACCATCTTTGTTCATCAAAATTACTCTTATCGCTTTTATCTGGTTTCAAACCTACAACTGATCTGTCTTTATCCAGGTTCTTCAAAATATCGTGTTTTTCCCTTGAAACATATACAAAGAAATATTCAAGCCTATCATAAAATAAAAAAAAAAAAACGCTAACCTCTCTCTCTCTCTCCAGATAGACCGTATGGCATACAGGATCTAGCCAAGCCGTTTATTTTCGTACACTAGACAAAATTATTCGATTATAGAAATGACTTGTGCGAGGAACCCAATGAAAGAAAGTTGATCGATCGTCTCGAAAAATACGCGGAGAGGGGCAAGAAGAGGAGAGAGAGAGGTTCAGTGCTTCTGCAGGATGTTGATTAACAATGTTAATGAAAAATAATAAAGTAAGTAACAAATTATGGAATATATACTTACATGCCAACATACCAACAGTTTATACTCTTCTTTTTTTAAAAGGAAGAGGCTATTTTGCCGGTTCCGGTAAACTAGCCGAACATGCTTTTAAGCTTATTTTGCCGGTTCCGGTAAAATAGACAAACGTGCTTTTATGCTTATTTTACCGGTTCTGGTAAATAGATCCCAGGTTATTTCCTTAAATATTTTTATTATTAATGTTAGTAAGGCAAAAAAAAAAATGCAAAACGGATTTGATAAGAAGTTTATTAAAATTTATCATTTTTAGGACAATTTTGAATCTTTTTTCAATACTAATTGTTGAAACATTAAAACCATTTATTTATAATCACATATTAAAAGAAATGTATCTTTCTCAAATATTCAGGCATAACAGTCTCTGCAAATCCAAAACTTGCCCTCCAGGATGGTTATTATACCAGTGCACTTCAGGTACACCCACTGAAGACAGCAGTCACAGACCTCAGAATCCATCTTGTTCAAATCCTGCTACAGAGCCCACACACCCACTGTGCTGACAATCTTGAGGCTCCATACACATGCTCCACAGGTTTCCAACCATCTGGATCAACATTTAAGAAGACCTTATGGATGAAACATTTTCATCCATACATGCTATTGGTATTGAAGAAGGGTTTTGTTCAACGGTATTTTCAGAGACGCTCGCTCTCCACCCATAGCACGGATGTCATCTTTACCACTTACAAAGTAGCCAAGTATCTTTAGATCCCTGTCATTGGATGATTTCATGATGAATGGAGCTGGCTTATCAAGTCTTGACTTTTTCTTTGGAAGTCCTAGAACATTATTGTTTGACCTTTTGGGTCTACCCCTTTTCTTTGATTCTGGAGGTAAAGTGACATTGTTTAATGTAGTATTAGCAGGTTTTTCTTTGGAACTACACAGGGCTATGGAAGTGTAGGCAGTTCTACCGTATCTGACAGCATATAAGACGCACTCTCATTTCAGCAGGTCAGATTCAGGAAAAAAAGTTTTTAGTGTATTTAAGAATATACTGTTGAAAACAGTCTAGCTGTACAAGCAGAAACATACCTGTATAAAAGCAATTTGGTAGTACAAGCAAGCAATAAGCATGCACTAGACATCTCAATAGCAGGGAGTTATGATAATAATAATAATAATAATAATAGGGAAAAACTCTCTATCACGAGAGTATATATAAAGTTCTAAAGGTTCCACAATAATACAAATCTAACGACCGTTGTCAATGATCTTCAACGACTCTTGTTTTTTCAATTTACTTCTGTACTTGTCGTAACTTTTTGTTTATTTGGACTGAAGATGAACCCAGGGAAGGGTTCGAAAGCTTTCTGTAAAGTCTTCAAAATAATACACGGACTTTGACACTTTGTATTATTGTGGACCCTTTAGAATAATAATAATAATAATAATAATAATAATAATAATAATAATAATAATAATAATAATAATAATAATAACAAGAGCAATTTGGCAGTACAGACAAGAAATAAGCATACACAAGACATCTCAATAGCAGGAAATAAGTAAGCTGTTAGTATAGGCATGCAAAGTAATCACAATAATAACAAAACATTTGACGCGAAAAATAAAGAGAGCAGCGCATAACGCAAGAAGTAAGGTAAAGTAGAATCCTTTTTATAAAATCAAAATGTCTTAGGACGTACAGCGCTGGGTCATACTTCTGGCAGCGCTGGCAACGATCATACCGTAGTTTTATTCCTCGCCAACAGATGCCAGGCATTACCGGGAAGTCAGCGCGCCGAGCCGATTAGCTGATGTTTATAAACGCAAGTTACAGCATTTCAGATTAGATTGCTTTCATTTTAACGAATACATTTGTAAAGCACCGGTAAACATACAATAATATCACCAATAAAAATACGAAGAAAAATAAAATAAGAAGAAACGGAGGTCTCAAACTCCACTACGATGTATAAGACGCATGGGTGCGATTTTTTTTGAGCCCCAAATTTGAAAAAAAAAAAAAAAAAAAAAAAAGTGCATCCCATATGCCGTCAAATACGGTATTTCATCTACAGCTGCAAATAATCCTGTATCGGTAGGAT
>NC_061097.1:1582282-1592282 GCF_015104395.2 Macrobrachium nipponense
ATTGGTGAAAGTATTGGTGTTCATTATTCTTATTACTGATAAATAATGAGTATGCCTTTTAGCATCTTTGTGACTGCTGCTGTAAAGACTGTTATTTAATGGTCAATTCGTTGTTGTATTATTTATTTAAAAGTTATTCTTGTGTTTTGCTGCTATGAAAATTTTTGTAATGTCAGAGTTTATTAAGATTATGGTCATTGTTATGGTAACGAGTAATTCTTTTCTTTTGCAGTGCTGCTCCGTTTGAAGCCTGTGCCCATGTGTGCATTTGTAATATATTTGCGGATAATAAATCAGGTTAAGGTACTTTGGCATTTTCTTTGACACTTGAGTCTGTTGCAGTCCCTTTCAGACCACTGCTAGTTCCTAATTGAGATCTATTAAAGAACCTGTGAATCATATAGAATAGTCGTTCGTAACAATATATTATGTATAAAATTATAATTGTAATATGCATTTATGTGCTTGTATGTGATAAATTATAGCAAACTATAATCAGAAATTATTCGCAAATTTTAGAAGCTATATGAAATTACCAGTATGCAGCAGGTTATTCTCTTTCATCTCTAGAAAGCGGATGATCAAGTAAACCTAATCAATATCAATAACGAACTGGATATTGGTACGGCAGCCGTATCCCTGATTGCGATAGATATTGGTACGGCTGTGAATTGCGCATGCGTGAACCCTTGTTTACCGCCTCGGGCATATCAGTGACAGCAAGAAAATGACAACCTAGCAACGTGAACTGTGTAATAAATAATACATCAGTTTTCGCTGAAAAACAGATGTTTTCAGGTTTCAACGAGCTGAAAAAAGCAATAGACATCTACGAAGAGTCAAACTTCCAGAAATTGTATATCCGTAGGTCATAAACGATCGAATCGGCCCTGAAAAGAGCTACGAAGAAGAGATTCAAAGAAGATTTGAAGCTTAGCTAGTAAGGTAGTGCAGCAGTCAGTAGTGCGTCCACCATGGGAAACATGCTGTTAATATAGACCTGATTTGGATGATTACTTACTATTGATTAGGCCGTTTACCAGAGGATCGACTTTGGTAGTTTTCCTTACTACCATGAATACAGCAGAGCACGATTTCTGTGTACTACAAGTTTTCTTGGAATCTCCTCTTCGGAGCTCTTTTCAGGACTGATTCGATCGTTCGTGACCTACAGATGTACAATTTCTGGAAGTTTGACTCTTTAGACGTCTATTGCTTTTTTCAGCTCGTTGAAACCTGAAAAAGTCTGTTTTTCAACGAAAACTGGTGTATTATTACACGGTTCAGAGGAGATTCAAAGAAGATTTGAAGTACACAGATAGATTAGTTTAGTTTTATTTTTCATGTATATAGTCAAAATCTAAGTATGTTTAAGTATTATTGTGATTTTTTATATTTTCATTTACTGCCAAAATGTTTTGTTGCTTTGGTGATGACAGAATGGTGCTTCACTTTGACATTTTGAATTGAACATGTTCAGCGAAACAATTCAGTTTGACTATCGACTATCGCTTATCTTCTAGTGCCGTACCTATAGCTCTTAGACACTGCTGCATGATTAGCAAACTGCCGTACCTACAGCAAGTCAATAGCGCAATACGGCACCACTGAGAGAATCTGACGTACCCCCACTACACTATGTTATTTGTACGGCAGGCAGTCTGAAAGTGACGCATGCGCAATTCACTGCCGTACCAATATCTATCGCAATCAGGGATACGTCTGCCGTACCAATATCCTGTGCCTATTAATAAAGAGGTCAGTTTTACTTACGTCTTTAAATCTACCATTAGTTACTTTTCTAATTCTTCCTCGATTGACATTGAATTGATTTTTACGGTTGTATATTTATCTCGAACTTCTATGTTGCCTCCTTTTGCTGTGAGTTTCCAGCTGCATTATTAACTTTTTATCACAGACTGTGCGGAGTTGTATTTTAACAGCTTCCGCTGTTCTATTTCTTCTCTGACTCTTAATCCTATTACATTCGGCAATTTTTAATATAAAGTCTCGAAATTATAAGCTTAACAGAACCGGAAAAGAGAAAGGAAAGCCTCGTCGTGCCAAGTCTGCTAATGAGCCGGGGCAAACTCATCCGCAGGTTGAATTGCATGAATCTCCCACTTACTTATATTCCTTAAATCCATTTCCAGTCACATGTAAGTCAGCAGATTTCAACTGGTCTGATTGCTTCTCCATTAAATGGTCATGAATAGTGATAATACATTCTTTTATGACGCTTTCCTTTCTTTTCTTGTTGTTTTTACCTATTTTACCTATTTCACTTTTACTTGTGCTTCATTTTTCTTTTTACTTTCTAGAATCCTTCATGTTCTATATTTTTCTATTTTCCAGTCTTCTCAAACCGAAGTTTCTCGTCGTTCATCGCTCTTCGCCAGGACGTAATTTTTGTTTCTGAAATTCGTACAGAAATTCTCTTCTGTCATCTCTCTCCAAAAACCTTCTCCTAATGGTATTCTTTTTTCACATCACTTCTCTTTTACTTCTTTGACTTAGATCTTTTATTTTTTCCTGCCAGATGACAGAAACTTTCCTTTCCCTGAGTTTACCGGATAATGGGAATGTGGATCACGTTTCTCATAATGCCTGATAATGCTGCTGCTACCTCGGGAATACGCTCGAGTCGGATAATAAAAGGGTAATGCTTAGAGTGAGCCTTTTCCAATTATGTCGTGCTGTTTTCCAGTATATTATTATTATTATTATTATTATTATTATATATATATATATATATAATATATATATATATATATATATATATATATATATATATACACACATATATATATATATATATATATATATATATATATATATATATATATATATATATATATATATATATATATATATATATATATATATTTTTTTTTTTTTTTTTTTTTTTTTTTTTGCTTTATCACAGTCCTCCAATTCGACTGGGTGGCATTTATAGTGTAGGGTTCCGGGGTTGCATCCTGCCTCTTTAGGAGTCCCATCACTTTTCTTACTATGTGTGCCGTTTCTAGGATCACACCCTTCTGCATGAATCCTAGAGCTACTTCAGCGTCTAGTTTTTCTAGATTCCTTTTCAGGGATTTTGGGATCGTGCCTAGTGCTCCTATGATTATGGGTACAATGTCCACTGGCATATCCCATATCCTTCTTATTTCTATTTTCATGTCTTGATACTTATCCATTTTTTCCCTTTCTTTCTCTTCAACTCTGGTGTCCCATGGTATTGCGACATCAATGAGTGATACTTTCTTCTTGACTTTGTCAATCAACGTCACGTCTGGTCTGTTTGCACGTATCACCCTATCTGTTCTGATACCATAGTCCTAGAGGATCTTTGCCTGATCGTTTTCTATCACTCCTTCAGGTTGGTGCTCGTACCACTTATTACTGCAAGGTAGCTGATGTTTCTTGCACAGGCTCCAGTGGAGGGCTTTTGCTACTGAATCATGCCTCTTTTTGTACTGGTTCTGTGCAAGTGCCGGACATTCGCTTGCTATGTGGTTTATGGTTTCATTTTTCGTATTGCACTTCCTACATATGGGAGAGATGTTATTTCCATCTATCGTTCTTTGGATATATCTGGTTCTTTGGGCCTGATCTTGTGCCGCTGTTATCATTCCTTCAGTTTCCTTCTTTAGCTCTCCCCTCTGTAACCATTGCCATGTGTCATTCTGGCCAGTTCTTTAGTCTGTCTCATGTATTGTCCGTGCATTGGTTTGTTGTGCCATTCCTCTGCTCTGTTTGTCATTCTCCTGTCTTTGTATATTTCTAGGTCTTCGTCTACTTTTATTAGTCCTTCTTCCCATGCACTCTTTAGCCACTCGTCTTCACTGGTTTTCAAATATTGCCCCAGTGCTCTGTTCTCGATGTTGACGCAGTCCTCTATGCTTAGTAGTCCTCTCCCTCCTTCCTTTCGTGTTATGTATAGTCTGTCCGTATTTGCTCTTGGGTGTAGTGCTTTGTGTATTGTCATATGTTTCCTAGTCTTCTGGTCTATGTTGCGGAGTTCTGCCTTCGTCCATTCCACTATTCCTGCGCTGTATCTGATTACTGGCACTGCCCATGTGTTTATGGCTTTTATCATATTTCCGACATTGAGTTTTGACTTGAGTATCGCCTTGAGTCTCTGCATATATTCTTTCCTGATCGTGTCCTTCATCTCTTGGTGTTTTATATCCCCTCCTTCCATTATTCCCAGGTATTTGTATCCCGTCTCATCTATGTGTTTGATGTTGCTCCCATCTGGTAGCTTTATCCCTTCAGTCCTTGTTACTTTGCCCTTTTGTATGTTGACTAAGGCGCATTTTTCTATTCCAAACTCCATCCTGATGTCCCCAGATACAATCCTTACAGTCTGGATTAGGGTATCTATTTCCTTGATGCTCTTACCATTATTATTATTATTTTTTTTTTTTTTTTTTTTTTTTTTGCTCTATCACAGTTCTCCAATTCGACTGGGTGGTATTTATAGTGTGGGGTTCGGGTTGCATCCTGCCTCCTTAGGAGTCCATCACTTTTCTTACTATGTGTGCCGTTTCCAGGATCACACTCTTCTAGTTTTTCTAGATTCCTTTTCAGGGATTTTGGGATCGTGCCTAGTGCTCCTATGATTATGGGTACAATGTCCACTGGCATATCCCATATCCTTCTTATTTCTATTTTCATGTCTTGATACTTATCCATTTTTTTCCCTTTCTTTCTCTTCAACTCTGGTGTCCCATGGTATTGCGACATCAATGAGTGATACTTTCTTCTTGACTTTGTCAATCAACGTCACGTCTGGTCTGTTTGGCACGTATCACCCTATCCGTTCTGATACCATAGTCCCCAGAGGATCTTTGCGTGATCGTTTTCTATCACTTCCTCAGGTTGGTGCTCCTACCACTTATTATCTGCAAGGTAGCTGATGTTTCTTGCACAGGCTCCAGTGGAGGGCTTTTGCCAACTGAATCATGCCTCTTTTTGTACTGGTTCTGTGCAAGTGCCAGGCATTCACTTGCTATGTGGTTTATGGTTTCATTTTTCGTATTGCACTTCCTACATATGGGAGAGATGTTATTTCCGTCTATCGTATTTTTGAACATATCTGGTTCTTAGGGCCTGATCTTGTGCCGCTGTTATCATTCCTTCAGTTTCCTTCTTTAGCTCTCCCCTCTGTAGCCATTGCCATGTGGCATCGCTGTTTGCTAGTTCTTTAGTCTGTCTCATGTATTGTCCGTGCATTGGTTTGTTGTGCCCGTCCTCTGTTCTGTCTGTCATTCTCCTGTCTCTGTATATTTCTGGGTCTTCGTCTACTTTTATTAGTCCTTCTTCCCATGCCCAATCTTTAGCCACTCGTCTTCACTGGTTTTCAGATATTGCCCCAGTGCTCTGTTCTCGATGTTGACGCAGTCCTCTATACTTAGTAGTCCTTTCCCTCCTTCCTTTCGTTTTATGTATAGTCTGTCCGTATTTGCTCTTGGGTGTAGTGCTTTGTGTATTGTCATATGTTTCCTGGTTTTCTGATCTATGCTGCGGAGTTCTGCCTTCCTCCATTCCACTATTCCTGTGCTGTATCTGATTACTGGCACTGCCCATGTGTTTTTTTGGCTTTTATCATATGATTATTATTATTATTATATTATTATTAATTTATATTAATTAATTAATTATTTACTTAATGGAACTTTCGTAACGCCATTGAAACTTGAACCAAAGTGCATTTATATCGCATACTCGTATAATTGTTTAAGAGCGAGTGGTAAGAAAGGTTGGGTCAGGCTCAACAGACAGGACTTCCCCTTCCAAAGAAGGCTCGTCAGCAGCATTCCGAGACACTTGCACGGACTCTGCAGTTGACCTGTCTTTTACGCACTCTTAAGTACCTTTAATATTAATGCCCTTCCTTTCCACTACCCCCTAATCAAGGATAATCACGTATATTAAGCACCTTTTACTTTTTTATCCCTTTTATGAAATATGAGCTCGTTTCACTACCCTCTTGTCCTTCATTCTATCCCCACATTAATAACTACATAATGTCCTAACCGCCAAACCGTTTTACCACCTCTCCATTCCTCTGCATTTATATACTGTTACAATAGTTTAACCAAACAATTTAGTTTAACAACTTCAGGTTATTTAGTTTACTTCACAGTCAACATCCAGCTTTGGGAGTAGTTCCTTTTTTGTCATAGAATACGCAATGATTATATCTTTGGTAATATGCGTAAATCCAGAGGTTTTCCTGAGGACATGTTTTTACAAACAAATTCATGAAAATAGTTAAGTCATGTATTAGGATACAAGTGAACAGAATTATTATTCATATTTTATTCCAAAACTTGAGAATTCTTGTACGTATCTCACAGATTCTCATGTTCTGCCACCAGACGCTTAGGAAGTTTATATTTATTTGTGGGATTTACAGAAAGCCGGAAGACTGGAATGAATCTGTCCAAGAGTGTCTTGCTTGTTGACACACAAAAGAATCTCGAATCTATGATGAAATTGCTTTTTAAACAGAATGAGAAAATTCTTTACACTTAGTCCAAGTATCTTCCCTCAATGTTATTTTTGTATCTAATATCAGTAACGGCTGTGCCTTTGACCACAAATCAATAATTGACTCCGTACCTCTTAACCACTATCCATTAAAATGATAAAAAATAATAATCCCATGTCCTTTTGTTAAAACAGCATGGCAATAGTTTCAGGCTTTCATGAAAATATTCTCTCATGATCTAAACTATTTTTTTAACTATAGTAATTTCTTTAAAAGATAAACAGGTCTGAAATTAGATGTGCAGATATTATTTTCTAAATCTGCAAGAAGATCAAATATTTACAGAGACCAAAGAGGACAGAGGGCTGCAAATTAGTATGTTGATCATCCACCATCCGATCATCAAAAAAATTGCAACCATCCAGCCTCAATAGTTTTTATTCTATTTAAGTTTAAAGTCAGCCATAATCATGAGTCTGTCACTGGTATAGGCGCCAACAACCCAAACCACTACGGGACAGTGGTTGAGAGTTTATGAGCCGTGGCTGAGGGTTACATGCAGCATGATACACAGAATAGAAAACTCAATTTTTTGCTTGTTTTATGTGGAAGTCTGCTTGTCGTGCGAGGTAAAGGGAAAAGGTAGGGACAATTCTTTTCTTTGCATTACCAACATGACCTGCCAAGGATTACCTCTCGTAGCTCAACGTTTCTCGAACAGGACCTTGCATTATTTAGTGGTTGGAACTCTGGAGGAATGTTATAAGTTGTTTATCGTAGTCTTGTAAGTACTCAAAAGTTAGCGGTATAAATTCTCAGCCAGTAGCTTTTTTTTTTTTTACTGATAGATAAGGGTAAACACTGACCCTTTCCGTTCATATTATTCATATTGTTTAAACATTTAGTTAGTTTTGTATTCTAGTGTTTTGACGAGAGGGTAAAAGAAATAAAACTTCTCAAAAACAGGTGATACTCCTATAATTTGATAATGAAAAACTGCAATGAAACTGATTTAATTTGACGATGAAAAGGTAACATAGGTTTTTTTACAATAAGTTTATAGTGTTACACTAAGTTAAATAAATATATTGTACTAGAATGCAATATATAATTATATATATATATATGTATATATATATATATATATATATATATATATATATATATATATATATATATATATATATATATCATTCAAGCTACAAATGTCCTTTAATATCTAAATTCACTCCACCTCGGAATTGATACATTTTCATATATGTACCGAAGGGGAATTTTTTAGTTGATAATAATTTCGTCCCCACATGGGATCGAACCACCGTCCAAGTGGACGGGAACGAAATCAGGACAGACAGTGACGCTATCCTGATTTCGTTCCCGTCCACTTGGACGGTGGTTCGATCCCATGTGGGGACGAAATTATTATCAACTAAAAAATTCCCCTTCGGTACATATAAGAAAATATATGAATTTCGAGGTAGAGTGAATTTAGATATTAAAGGACATTTGTAGCTCGAATGATATATAAATGAATCACGGTTCAATGTGATAATTATTCATATATATATATATATATATATATATATATATATATATATATATATATATATATATATATATATATATATAAGGTGTCTTAATTACATCGTTGCAGTGAAATATAACGATGAATTAATAATGATGTTCAATCCGACATTATTTCCATAAATAAAATGACTAGACCTATATCTTGGGCTAACTAACACTGTTGGTTACATGCTCGCACGTAAACTCAAGAAAAATAATTATCACTGTATTGTATCATTGCAATTACATAATTACAATCACTTTCATAAGAATATTTTGAAGCAGCAAATGTAATAGTAAGCACCAGTGTTATAACTATGTCTTATTTTTTAGAGTAAAATAAACTGGCAACGTATCCTGGACCTAGGATAAATATTGAATCATTTAATTTCACATGAGGATTTAACTACCACTGCATTATATAATTTCATACTTTTATCATTGTTATACACATAGTCATTCATTTAGGACAATATCAACTAACAACGAAATCATGAGAGCTATCATCTGTAGTGGTAAACTAGGCCTGTGATTTTTGTTAAGATCTTACATTATACGAATTGCAGTTATGAAATCATTAAAGACCATTCCTTTCAAAGTTTATGTCACTGTAGATGTAGAATAACCAAACTGATTATACAGGCACATTAATCGTTTTCACTTGCAAAAATTGCAATGTGTATTCCAAAGCTGTAAAGTGCATCGCTGAAAAATAATTTGCTACCAAATGGCAGTATGAATGTATGTATATAATTCACAAAATTTCAAGAAAATATACCATCAAAACTAGCAAATTAAGAATACTCTCTAGTATTATGAAAAAGAATAAATGTAGATATCGATGAGGACAATATCAAAAATAATTTTCTATAGGTAACTGATGGCGGGTTTGTTGCTGGAGCCAGCCATTCGTACGGCCAAGATCTAGTTTATATTCTTGATCTTGGTTTGCACATGAATGAACGGTCAGCGCCATGCATCTGATAAACATCCAAGCGCATCTACAAGTTAAAAAGGATAATTATAATTATTTATTTTTATAGATATTTTTGTGTGAGACTAATAAAATAGAATAGTAAAAAAAAATTTCATAAATTATTGTTATATTTTAATTACCATACGCTTTTTAAGTAAAAAACGTGGAAATTTTTAAGTGTGGATTCCACACTCCACACTCAACTACAATGTGGACAATATAAGCCGTTTATTAGTGAACGTCATTTCCACACTTCGGCAGCCCTGAAGAGAAGAAAATCAAGTAAATCAGAATCCTGCATATCACCTTTTTCCATTAGATTCTCAGTGCGTGATCCCACTAATTTATTTCACACCTAGAGGCAAATTTAAGTCAGTGATCCGAAAAATCTTGAGAAAAGGCAGAATAGTAGTGTCAAAACAACATAGGATACTTTCTCAATAATGGACCAAGAAAATTGATATCACTGAGCCTTCTTTATCATAAGAGCTACCATTGCTGAGATAGTTGATGGTAATGCTCTACATTTTACCATTTTTGGAACCGGTGCTTGCAAAGTCATTTCTATGAACTTTGCATGATGTCACGCGAAGCCCATTCCCGCTTAAGATGATAAAAAAACAAGGCTCTGACTTTGTAGAATAATACAACCAAGCGATCATAGCAAATGATCTCTTATATAATAATTTAGAGGTTGTGTTATTCATATTATTGTGCACTGGTCATTTTTATCTTTCCTCATTCTCTTTTTTCATTAATTATGGTCATTTCTTTACATGGAGCTTACTTTTCAAGTTAATGATATTTTCAGGTTATTCCCTACGCATCTTCATAATAATAATGAGAAAAAGAAGAATAAAAACAACTATAATTTCTCTTATTAGAGCATGCACTGTACATGAATACAGACTCCACTATCATTTCTCTGTCAAAAAATATAAGGACAATACAGGAAC
>NC_061097.1:1597282-1617282 GCF_015104395.2 Macrobrachium nipponense
TATCCATAAATAGAATCACTAAAAAATGTTCTGTAACTGCACCCTTTTGTATATCAAGGGCGAAATAAATTAACAAGTGTTTATTTTTTAAATACTTGAAATTTATTCTGCCGTTACAGTATTCTATTTATGGAGAAGGGATGCTCATGCCCCACTGATGAGGCGCATGTGCATACCTTCTCCACTAAAGGATACTGTAATGTTTGTTACCAAGTATCATAAGAGAGAGAGAGAGAGAGAGAGAGAGAGAGAGATAAGAGAGAGAAACTTTCACGAAATTTTGTCCAAAAAACGATATATATCATATCTGACCATGCATTTCTCACCATCAGTTTTACAATTCACATATACACTGAAACTTGTTCACGTGCATTCAATATATGTCCAAAAAGATGTTCTATGTGCCATGATGTTCGGGATGAGGTCGGCGAATGGTGGCAGAAATAATCAGAATTTTTCTTGATTATTTTAGTTCTGGTAATATTTACATATTAACTGAAACACGGTCTTATAACTAAATGTGCGTATTACACTTAATATCTTATGCGAGGAAAATATTATACAGCAGCCTCCAACATTCTTCTCTCTCTCTCTCTCTCTCTCTCTCTCTCTCTCAGATGCAGAAAAGATACTGAATGGTTTTAAATACTCACAGACTTCATTGCCTATGTCAGAGGGTTAAAAATATTGTCGAGCTACAGTTTTTGTGTGGAATCTTGAAGCCTCACTGGAGATTCCAAGTACCATTTTCAAGTTTATTCCTCTCTCTCTCTCTCTCTCTCTCTCTCTCTCTCTCTCTCTCTCTCTTATGTTCTTTGATAATAAACAGTATCCTTTTGTGGAGAAGGTACGCACATGCGCCTCATCAGTGTCATATGAGCTTCCATTCTCCTTAAAAGGATACTGTAACGGCACAATAAATTTCAAGTATTTAAAGAATAAACACTTGTTATTTCTTATTCACCCTTGATATACACGGAGTAGGTTAGGTTAGGTAAGCAAAAGAAGGCCAGCTATCAAATAAGAAAACATTTATTCGGAAACGCTAATACAAGTGCTTGGACTAAATGATTTTATTTTCTGTGCTTTTTACCACCTCTACAATATATACTCAGTCTTCAACTTTCCATATGACAGGCGCTTTTTTAACTCTCTTCATTTAGAAATACTTTTTATGTTTTAACGGCAATTTTAATTCTATTTTAATTTCTATTGTATTGAGTAGTTTTTTTCCATGGGGTTTTATTTGTGTTTTATGGTCCCTTTGTAGCCCTAAAGATATAACATGATGTTGCAAAACATGTAGGAGGATAAATGTTATCTCTTTGATAACTAGCTGTCTATTTGTCGCCCATCTTTGATGTTTATATATATATATATATATATATATATATATATATATATATATATATATATATATATATATATATATATATATATATATATATATATATATATATATATATATATATATATATATATATATATATATATATATATATATATATATATATATATATATATATGTATATATATATATATATATATATATATATATATATATATATATATATATATATATATATATATATATATATGTATATATATATATATATATATATATATATATATATATATATATATATATATATATATATATATATATATATATATATATATATATATATGTTGGCGGATAATGCTTTCTTCCTTGATAATTGGCTGTCTCTCTGTCGCCCATCCTTGATGTGCATTCACAACCGCACACACACACGCACTATATATATATATATATATATATATATATAATATATATATATATATATATATATATATATATATATATATATATATATATATGTGTGTGTGTGTGTGTGTGTGTGTGTGTGTGTGTGCGGTTATGTGTATAGATCAAGGATGGGCGACAGAGAGACACCCAATTATCAAGGAAGAAAGCATTTATCCGCCAACGCTTTTCGTAACATCGTATTATATCTTCAGTGCTGCAAAGTAACGATAATAAAACAAATTAACGCGCATGGAAATTAAAGTTAGAATAAAAATTGCAGTTAAAACGTAAGAAGTATTTCCAATATATATATATATATATATATATATATATATATATATATATATATATATATATATATATATATATATATATATATATGTATGTATGTGTGTGTGTGTGTCTGTGTCTGTGTCTGTGTGTGTGTGTGCGGTTATGTGTGTAGATCAAGGATGGGCGACAGAGAAACAGCCAATCATCAAAGAAGAAAGCATTTATCCGCCACGCTTTTCGTAACATCGTATTATATCTTCATGGCTGCAAAGTAACGATAAAAAAAAACAAATAAAAGCGCAATTAGAGAACTACTTAAAAGAATAAAGATAAAATTAGAATAAAAATATAAGTTAAAAACTTCCATAGAAATACTCCAAGATAAGAGTTAGTTCAAAAAAATGTATATATTTGTTATTATGGTAAAAATATATATATGATTATATATATATATATATATATTAATATAATATATATATATTATATATAATATATATATGAACTGTGTTAAAAATGATTCTGTAAAACTGAATTCCATCTAATAAAAGGAGCCCATAAAAACACCAAAAATGTAGAGAGAAAAGTACTATATTTCAGAGACTGCTGTCTCTCTCTTCAGGTATATGAATGAGAAAAGTTTACAGAAAAGGTGGTATTTATACCAAGAGATTCGTCCACAAGTAAGCCAATTTAGGTCACCCCCGCTGATAATCTTCCTTTAATCTTCTTAAGCGTTGGTTGAATGAACACTGCGTCGACGATGTCCGATGTCCAATTCCCTTTTGAGATGTTCATAGCCTAACCTGCTCTCTTTTAAGGTTAAGGCCGATTCCATCATTTGACTCTTGTACCGGCTGTTGCTGCTATAAATTACACGTGACATATTCCAGTTTATTCTATGGTTATGTTCATTTATATGGTTGAAAATAGCCGAGTTCTGTTGTCCATACCTAACTGACCGTTTGTGTTGTATTAATCTCTGGGGAAGTGATTTACCTGTAAATCCGATGTAAGATTGGTCACAGTCCTGGCATGGGATCTCATATACCCAGAGTCTTTGGGCGATGTCTTTTGTTGGACGTTTATCAGGGATTTGGCTAAGGTATTTGGGTAGGTAAATGCAAAAGGGTTGGATTTCCCAATATACTTTCATATATATATTATAGTATTATAATATATATATATATATATATATATTGATATATATATATATATATATCATATATATATATATATCTATATATATTGACTGGTAAAAATGTTCTGTAACAACAGAATTCCATCTAATAAAAGGAGCCCATAAAAACATCAAAATGTAGAGAGAAAAGTACTATATTTCAGAGACTGCGGGGGTGACCTAAATTGGCTTACTTGTGGACGAATCTCTTGGTATAAATACCACCTTTTCTGTAAACTTTTCTCATTCATATACCTGAAGAGAGAGACAGCAGTCTCTGAAATATAGTACTTTTCTCTCTACATTTTGGTGTTTTTATGGGCTCCTTTTATTAGATATATATATATATATATACTGTAAATCAAATTATGGGAAAATGTTAACGTAACAGACAAACTACTCAGTGAATAAAAGAGACAAGCAGAAAGAAAAGACAAAGGTAAAGGAAGCCTTTTTTTCAATATTGATTATATGCAATGAAACGCAACATTCAAATTTGATTATTCCCTTTTTCTTTCCGTCGTGAAAAAAATCAGCTCCTAACAATAGGTCCTTCTCAGCTCTTGGTACTGATGGAAATCAGTCTTTGTACAGAATAGTAACGGATGATGTGAACAAGATTTCATTTGACTTTCCGCACTGGTTTACCTGAACCGCTTCTTCTAAATCCTTCCGGTAACGGTATAAAATCTAGTTGTTAGTTTTGTTTCTTTCGATGATGACATTCTTAAAATATCAATCTTTAACAATACCCAACAATACTCTATTTTCCCTTCACCATTTTTATGCACTGTATGGGCTTTCCGTCCCCATATACCTACACCAAATATTATGGAAAATATAAATCGAAATCATGTTATCAATCAAATACCATAAAAGTTTACATGAATAGTTCTCGCTGTCAATGTATTGAAATATTATTCATTGCAGAACGGACCCTGAGATCACCCACATCAAAAGGCCGTAGTCACTGAATTCATTTGCACCTCGAAAAAATGGTGCTAATTAAAAAAAAATTATTTTCTCGGAATTCCCGTCATGGTTCCGATTTTCTTATTTTTATTTTGCTTTATTTATTTTTAGAGGGATGAGGCCTGAATGGAAAATTCTTTGGATTAAATGGAGGTATAACATTATATCTTATTGATTTTCCTCTTTAGTGCAGTAAAGCTTTTCAAGATTTTTTTTATGTAGCTATGGTTTGATGAAGAATAGTAAGAACAAGGAATAAGTATAGTAGAAGTAACTGACCGAGGATAAATTATAGACGATATGTAAAAACATACTAGAAAAGATAATACATTTGATATATATTATTTAGAGTATAGACAGAAAATCACCTTTAGTTTGTTGCATCCTCTTATGGTTGTGGTTCTAAGTATGGAAGCGAAATTTTAAAATCTTTGGTGACTGTAAATTTATCGAATTGATTTCTGTTGAATGGAATAGGGAAACTGAACCTTGTAAGTTCCGAAAAACGCTTTTAATGTTTTGTTAAATGAAATGCAATTTCCTGTATTTTTCAGAGATGACGGCTACAAAACACATTGTTATGAAAGACGGTCATAGAGGGAAAATTGCAAAATATGTTTTGATGATTTATTTTCCCATCTCGCTGATCCTTCGCTTAGCTGTCCTTATAACGATTATCGATACATATCCTTTTTTTTCTACATTACTCAAATTATTATCTTATTTTCAAGATTTTCTACATTATTTTATTTCGCTTTACGCTTTGCCTTCCATTCTTTAAAATGTCCTCTCATCTAAATTTTACCGATGAACTGTTTTCAACTTCCACTTCCAAAAGTTTATCCTTTTTATTTTTTCTTGCTTCTTTTATCCCATTCCCCCATTAGTAACTGATTGCTTCTCTCACATTTATTCCAGTCTCCATCAAGCATTCAGCCATCAACATCTGGATGTCAGTTCGTGAATCATGATAACCAGTTCTTCCTACGACAGCTATCAATGTCTGGAAATCCGGACTTCTGGAGTTAGCTATCCGTATCTTAAAACGTGGACTTCGAATTTGGTTGTGAAGTTCAATAAACTGGGCTTCCGAAGTCACACTTAGAGGTCACGCAATTAGTCTGTGATATCAGTTCACAGTGATTTTCCGCAGTTATTGACATCTAAAAACATGGGTCTCGAAGGTTAGTATACCAACCTTTGAAACAAGTGGTGAATACTCATATATGCACTTTGACCTCTGTCTCATTATTACAAAGGTTTTTTTTTTTTTTTTTTTTTTTTTTTTTTTTTTTTTTAGCTCTACATCAGTGATCTACAGCCAGTAAACATTCTGCTTCATCTAGACCTCTATGTTGCAGCTCCTCCATAACCTATTAATAATTTTGGAATGATTATTTCACCCTTAATACCGGTTTTTTTTCTATCATGGTGTCAGTTGAAGTATCAATGCATATCTTTGCGACGTCGCTTAATCGTTAATCATTTTTCTTCCCTTTCAGTGTTTATAACTGTCATATGTTTAATCATTATTTTAACTGAAATGCAATGTGATCTAATGTTCTTTATAGACAATAATTAATAAGTAAGCCGAATTTTAATAACAAGAAAAAATAGATAATAAGGCTTCAAGTCCCACTAGTGCCTGCGATCGCGGGACTAGCGGCGACCTCTGAAAGCGGCGATCACCTGCTACTGTCTGCGACTTAATTCCAGAAAATGCTTGGCAGTCACAAATAGACATACTTCTGCGATCATCGTACGGCAGGTTGTTGATCGTCTACAATTATTGATGAATGAATAACAGCGACCTGTCGCGCGATTATCACCGATCTGACGTGCGACACCACTGCAACGATCACTTGCGACTACTAAAGATGATCAGCAACTAGCGGAGATATATGAGGATCATCGTACGATCGTCACACAACGTTTTTTGTGATCACTGATGATTCGAAAAAGACCTATTGTTTTGGGGTATGCATAAAGACTTGTGAAATATTTTCATTTTGACGGAAACAGTCGAAGTGTCTGCATCCAAGAATGGCTATAACAGACACCTGAAGGAGGTTAATGCAGCTGAAGCAACAAGAATTGCTTTTAAAGCAAAGTGCGAGGAGACGAAGACGAACACAGAGAAAATATTTGGTCCGCCTTTGGACAATCATTAAGAGTCCAGTCTTTCTTTGTCCTGAGATGGCTCGTTTTCTTTCGTTCCAATTTGCTGCTGAACTTCGTTGTCTGCCTCAGGGTTGGAATACTATTTACCTTGTCGATTAAGGACCCAGTTTTGGTGATAAAGGGAGTTGTCGTGGGCAACAGAATTTTACTGGGTCATCCTGCATGTAAAAAGAAAAGAATTTCCATACACCGAGGGTTAGGAAGTATAGCAATTGGGTACCTGTGATTTTGTCCCGTATGTGGGCGTTAATGAAATGAAAGGGCAAACTTCCATGAATGAGGATAATAAAGAAACTGTGGTAGACAGTCAATTACGGGGAGATAATGAGCCTAAAGTTGATAGGAAGAGGATGTATAGGGGTGTTTTATAGGAAGACATTACTTTAGAGACAGGTATGGTTAGTCTAGTAAAAGTTCAGATGAGAGACGTAAAAGGGTTTAAACAGGTGTATGTAGTTAAAAGTAGCAAGAAGCTCAAAGGTATGATGAGTACAGTTTCAATAAATAATGTGTCAAGTATAGGGTTACTTGGGTGGAACTGTTGAACTGTAATGATTGTTAGGAGATATCAGAACACATACGTTATAGAACTAAAGACTGGGGTGATGAAACTGATTCAGTAGTACTTGTGTGATAGCAAAATGAGTTTTCAGAGGCAGAAATGGAGGTTAGGAGAAAGATTTTTAGGGATCATTTTGGTGAAAACAGGCTATAAAGAATATATAGAGGGGTTTAGGTGATTTGTTCTGGCAAAATTCTCGGATATTGTCGCCCTTAAAGGGGATGCGTTAGGATTAACTAATGTGTTAGAACACAGGGTACACTTTTATCCCCATCATAAATGTTACTCTTTAAGATTAGCGACCAGGTTGTTGGCAGTATCTAAGAAGGATGGCTCGATCCGTGTTTTTGTGTGTGTGTGTGTTGTGTGTGAGTGTGTGTGTGTGGCGAGTGTGTGTGTGCGTGTGTGTGTGTGTGTAGATTTTAGAGAGCTAAACGAGAAGACCATTACAGATAGGTATCCAGTGGAGTGTCTGCCAGATTGTTTCGTGGAAGTTGTCTGTAAAAACATCTACTCATCAATTGATCTCATGCAGGAGGGTTTTTGCAAGTGCCTCTCAGGAGGAGAGACGTAAGTTCGCTGCGTTCTCTATCCCCAAGTTTGCACGAATGCCTTTTGGTTTGTCAGTTAGTCAATAAGGTTAGTGAATCATTTTTTGCACGGGTTGTTAGGGAAATGTGTATTCGTTTATATGGAAGACATCCTGATTGCTACAGATTCTAAGGTGGAGCATTTAGAGGTGCTTAGGGAAATCCTTTGATTTAGATTGGCTGGTCTAAAAGTTGAGCTAGCCTAATGTGATGCTTGAAGTAGCAGAAAATCTATTTAGGTCACGTAATCTCTATGAAAGGTGTTCGAGTAAACGATGACAAAGTCGGGGCCATCGTCGATTTTCCTACTCCCAACACTAAAAAAAACGGGTACTGACGTTCATGGGGATATCTGAATTTTCCCATTGATTTGTGAAAGGGCGTTCTACCTTTTGACAGATGTATTGAGGGATGATATAGTTTTCATGGGGTGAGGTTTGACGAGTTAAGTTAAAAATGACTAATTGAAACTTCATTTTCATGAATGATGATGGCAAATAACCATATAACGAGAGGTGAAATACGGAATGTCATGGGAACCCTTTTTGTGAACAGTTTCTGTTCGTACTACAGTTTCACAGTTACAAATATATGTTACTGCATCCATGTACGTCTAACTATCACGTACAAAAACGCCGCTATTTCTTTTAGTCTATGTTGAAGTAGATGAAATGATTTAACTTTTAATCAATTATTCAAATTTTAAAAGAAACAAGAACAACCTGGTACATTTTAGAAGTACTGGTAGCTGTACAAGGAAGATAGTAACAGTAAATGTCAAGATGAACGCAGATCATTTTAACGGAATCCGAAATGGAATGCAAAGGCAAGGAGGAATATTTACTTTTGGAAACCCTCCATGAATTGTTCACATCCAGTAATGACTTCTACTTCAAATAACATACTTTTCCATTTTTCGACCAGTTACAAGATCACACGAGAATCTGTAATCACTACTTTATGTCTTTATTTTCTTTTACAATATTTGAGGTAATAAGATAATCAGCTGCCAGTGTGTAGATAAAATATTTGTTGTGTGTAGCACGAACGCACAAGGATAGTATCCACAGCTTTCCGATACTTACGCGACCAAAAGAAAGAAATTCTTAGCTTCACAAAGCGATACAACATAATATGTATATGGCACAAGTGGTCATTGGCATGATGACTTTGTGAAAATTGCATTTAGAATAGAGTACGTTATTTGAAAATATGCTAAACCTTATGAAGTTCCCAAAACTATCACTGATAATACTACTATGATTCAAAATTGCCAAATGGCCATATAAATCAGTTTAAATGACCACATAATTTTTTCATATGTCCACAAAGTGAGATGTACAAAAAATATAAGAGAGAGAAAAGAGAAGTAAATAGCCAATAACTATTAAAGACAAAAGGGGAACAGATAATTGTATCCATACAAGAATAGCAATGCAAGTCATGAAATTGAAGCATAATCATAGGACACCTAGAACCAGTGTTCCTTCCTCTCTTTAGTATATTGAGGATGGTATTAATGCTTACAACGAGAATGTCATTCTAACACCGTCGACGTAATGGAAATGGCAGAGACGGAGGCTACTAATGTATGCCAAGCGAAGAGCTGCAATAGGTCTCGATTCGATGTTTTAGCATTTATATTTATTCAAGACGTTTAGAAAATTATGATTTTTCATATTTTTTTTTTGCATGTATGCACAGTTACTTTATATATATTTACTAACCGATTTCCATGAAATTGGTTCGATATTTATGTCAACTGTTTAATGAAAAAATAATTAATCAGAACAGAGTGTGTGTGTGTGTCCTTGACGATCAGAGAAATTGTAATGATATAATTTCGAGTTAAGTCTTAAGGATTTTTCGATTTTTCAAGGTGATAGTAATGCAATGATATATATAGCTCAGAAACATGGCCAATGCACAGAAAAGAGGAGGGAGCCCTGGAAAGGACAGAGGTGAGAATGCTGAAATGGATCCTTGGAATGTCACTGCTGGAGGGAATTGAAAGTGAACAAACAAGAAAGAGCCAGAGTATTTGTAAAATAACAGATAAAGTTAGGGAAAGGGAAAGTAGGGCGAGATGGTAAGGTCATATGGCTCGCAGGGATAAGAAAACCGTATGGTGTGGCAATAGAGAGCAAAAGAAGCAGAAGTAGGCCTAGAGCATTTAGATGCCCCAGATATGATTTGGTGGTGGAGGAAAATTCAAGCGGGTGACTCAATAGGAAGAAAAGATTAGGGTAGCACGACGAAAACGTAAAGCGTTTTAATGGGAGGAAATGACTAATTCACGAATTAATAACATAAATAATAATAAAAATATAGTGAACATAAAATACCCATATCAAGATACTAACACTAAATGTTCCCACAGAATATGCAAGTAATCAAAAGACGAACGCAACGAAAATACTCAGTGCACAGAGTAGTTGTGGGAAGTTTTGAAACAAATTATCTTCTCTTGGGAAAGTCGAAGTAGAAGAGCGGGAAGAGAGAAGGAAACATAAAAGAGAGAGAGAGAGAGAGAGAGAGAGAGAGAGACAGAGACAGAGACAGACAGACAGAGAGAGACAGAGACAGAGACGAGAGGACAGAGACAGAGAGAGAGAGAGAGAGAGAGAGAGAGAGAGAGAGAGTAATCTTAAGAAATACGCCGTTATCTTGTCTGAATCGCTAAGTAGTAAATTTGCATAATCTTAACGAATACATTTTACCGGAAGGACAATTATCACGCAGACCATTAAATTCCTTCCACTTTAGGGTCATGAATCCCCGAATAACAAGGTTGAGGAAAATATGCTTTATAACATCGGGGGGTTGAGTTCATTCTTTGTATTAGAAAATGAAACCTAAAAAGTTACACGTTTCTGATGTAGTTCCCTCCATCCAACAACATTATTAAACGTTATGTCTTGTTCACTGGATAACTTTCTCATTGTTTATGAAACACGATTCTTTTGACTCTTTTCCTTGTAATTTTTGTCGGATACCATTTATGGTTTTACTCAGTAGTTATTAGCACCGTAGGGATAAAACTACCTATTTTGATAAATTGAATTTTTACCTTCACTCGAATCATTCCACGTCTACTTAAAAAAGATTCTACAATATTTTGGGAAAAAGAGATGAATGTTAGAAAACTGTTGATGACTATAACAGTTACCAGAGGAAAACAGACATTAAAAGCTGATTCTCTTACTTTAATTGAATAAAGCTATTTTCAAAAAGTAATTACATTTCAAGGGGTTCTTATTATTTAGTTGGAAAACAGCTGTCATAACGAAAAAATAATATGAGACGCAAAAAAAGTTTATAATAATAAAAGATTTCAAGATCAGAAAATGCAATGTTCTACAACAAGAACAGCAGCTAGAGTACAAAATCTGGAAATTTCAGGACAAGAATAAGTACATGACATCAGAAGTAGTGATAGTGTTTAGACAGCATTATAACCCATATCCAAATAAAAGTGATGGGAATTTTGAATGGCTCTCTAATATATTCATTTATGTACGTATCTGCCTAAAATTTTAAATTTAACCTAAGTACTTTATCTTTAACCCGGGCCTATTCTATTTGCATTCTACACAGCATGAGATAACTTCAACCGAAAAGGGAGAAGCTGCAAAAGGGGTCAGGATGACACAATGTTCGCGACAGTGTGAAAATGAAGGTCTTTTTCCCCCCTCCCCCGAATTTCAATTGCCTCCATCGCTGTCACGCTCTATGGACGTTTTTTTTTTATATAGACAACACCACGCCACTAGGTTTTAAATCTCCCCTCTGGATATGCATAGAATATTGAGATAAAGCATAAATCTAGAGCTGCTGCGCGTGATATACATACATGTATGTATAATACATACATACACAGATACCCACACACACACATAGTTATATATATATATATATATATATATATATATATATATATATATTATATATATATATGTATATATATATATATGTGTGTGTGTGTGTGTGTGCGTGTGTGTGTGTGTGTGTGTGTTTAAAAAATCACAGTAGATGCACGTGACTTCATTAAATAATAGAATACCCCAGGATATGATAGTCAGAAATCTAAGACATTGTCATGGAAGGAATAAAATACAATTGGAGAGAAAGTTATTAGGTACACAACAAGATCAAGAAGACCAAATAGTATTGTCAAAAGGGTAAAATTAAAAGAAATGCCAGGATTATCAGATATTACACGGTCACAAACCTAAACATAGATTTAACCCTAACAGAAACTACAAAGTATCCGTACACTCCATATCATGTAAAACTGAATATATTAATTTTGTTGCTTTATATTTATTTATCTACAACTTTTTTTATTATGAAAGCATCAGATTAAATAAACCAAGAGTTAAATTTAGAACATTTCCATTATTTGACTTGATGAAACAAGATTCAAAGATATTACTTATAACTGTGTCATTACATAGGGTTAAGGCTCTTGCTTGACTCCAGTTAATAGGATGGTCTAAATCTCTCATATGTACGAAATAATTCATTCGATATTTGCCCAGTTCTCACAGAATATTGGTGCTGTTTGAGACGTTGTGAAAGGGATTTACCTGTTTGTCCGTAATAGACTTTATCACACTTTTTGCAAGGAATTTCATATATGCAGCCTGGAAGATATTTAGGATAATTTTTTATTACTAAACTCTTGGCATTAATATTACTGAAAACAACATTTGTGTTAAAAAGCTTTAAAATTCTAGGAATATCTAAAAACTTTTCATTATAAGGTAATTTTAGAATGTTATACTTACTAAATTGAAGTTTGTCATTGGTTAAATAAAATGTTTTTCTAGGTCTTTTCCATGCCGCATCTACAAACGTCCCTTGGGTATTTAAGTTTCAATGCAATAACATAAATAGTTTTAACATCAGCGTCAATAAACTGCGGGCTACAGAACCGTAAAGCCCTTAGGAACATCCCAGAAAAAAAACAGAGAATTTAACATTTTGATGGTGATTGGAGTAATAATGAACAAAAGAGGCAATGATAGTTGATTTTTCAAAAGACTGAAAAAGTGATATTTCTATCATTTCTATGGACAGATACATCAAGAAAAAAAATTCAAATTACAATTTTCTTCCTTCCTTCCTACAGTAAATTTTATAGGAGGGACAAAATTATTGAGATTATTGTGGAATTCCTGGAGATATTCGTGAACTTGGCCAAATACAGAAATATCATCCACATACCTAAACCATATAACTTTTTGGGGCAAAATTCTTAGTAAGAGTTTTGTCTCAAAATTCAATGTAAATATTGCTAAGGACAGGAGATAAGGGATTACCCATAGCCAAGCCAAACTTTTGTACAAAAATTCCCCATTAAAACAAAATTTGTACTATCTTTGATACATAAACCTTATGAAGACTAATGAGGTTTGATATTTCCTTAACTGTAGCAAACCTTGGAGGAAGATTTTATCTATAATATCTGACTACCACAATCATTTTAAAATAACCTCTGGGTGAGTGATTTACCTGTGAAACCGATATAGAATTGGTCACAGTCAAGGTAAGGGATTTGGTATTACTCCTGTGACTTTGGACGTTAATCAGGGATTTAGCTATCAAGGTCAAAAGGGTTAAAGTTTCCAAGTGTCTGCGTTTATGTCTTAAATCTGTCAAGGTGTGGGATATTTATTTTATTGTTGCCATCTTTCTGGTCTTGTTTTTGAGGGGCCGTAGAGATTATGTTTTGTTTTATAGATCGCATTCTCAGTTTTATGGTTAGTGTACTTTAAAGATGACAGCTACTTATGGAATATTTCAGTTTTCCTTTTCCAGGAAATCCAGAGCACAAATCCATAAGGCTCTTAAGAATAAATTGCTGGTTATGCCATTCATGATAGAAACGTCGTAATAACTACTAGTGAATGTATGAAAGTGAAAATATTGGTTTTCTGTATAAGTATAGTTTAATTTATATGATGTCGTATCCCTATTTGTTAAAAACATCAAGAAAAAGAATTTTATTGTCTGATTCCCATTCAGCTTTAAAATTGATGCTGAGCATTAAATGTTAGGGTATCATCTACATATCTCATCCACAGCATACATGTGTTTAGGTCTTATTCAATTTATTATTATATAGTTTTAAAATATTCCATGCATACTGCACCCGATTTTTTTTATAGAATGGACTCCCTGAATAAAATACGTTATTAGATATACATAATTCAACTAACTTTATTATTTTTGCCTAGGGCCAGTGGGAAATGATCTAAAATAGTGGCTAATTTTCTCTCAAAAAATTGTGCAACGTCCTGTACTAGTACTTTTGTGAATAGCGAATTTACATCTAGGCTTAAAAGTTTTATGTTGTGAATGATATATGTGCTTCTCTGAATTTGACAGACTTCTTCAGAATGTTTAATGTGACTGGGAGAAAATGTGCCTCAGAAAGGGGAAAGGAGGCCAGCTAACGACTTGAAAATTATATATATATATATATATATATATATATATATATATATATATATATATATAATATATATTATATATATATATATATATCATATTCATAATTGACTAAGGCTGCTGAATCAAATGTTGATACCAAATAAACTTTGTTCGCAATTTTACGGAAACATTAACTGGCCTAAGGCTTGTGAATCATAAAATATGGCTTCCGAGAAACGAGACTGAATGATACTCGATCAAAGAAAATGGGAACTTAAAATAGTAGGAACCATACCAAATGGTAATATCAACCCATATAATGCCAAAAATACACATCAGTCTAACCAAAACGGTCTTAGTCGTATTAACGACATGATCACACTATCCAAGTCACACAAAACTGTCATGTAGTGTAAAATGCACAGTTTCGAAAGTTCTTTACACCTGAGCATTATTATTCCAAAGTCCTTAGTGGGTCCATTAAACAGTTCCTGAGAAAGAGACAGAATCATCTCTATTAAAACCTAGTACATGGTGCGTCAAAGAAAATTATATGGGATAAAAAAAAAGGCTTATCAATACAAAACATATGGATGATTATGAACGGGCAGCGTCTGTAAAAAAAAATATTAGAGACAATGAATTTTAAAATTTACTGTCTCTAATATTTTCATTAGAATTCCTCTTACTCTCCAGAGGGGAAAGACAGCTTCCTCTTAGCACTAAAGTTCACACACACACACACACACACACACACACACACACTTACACACACAACACGGCAAATCAAAGTCCGGGACAGAATGAATATTTTTCACGTTATTTTCTCTCAAGGAAGACATGCAGTGATGAACTCATGCACGCGCGTCCGTCACGCCACACCTCAGCGTTGCGTCACTTTGGAAGATTCCGTCACAGCGATGCTCGTCCGGATTATTTATCACCTAACAAACAAACTTCCGGTCACATTGCCTCCATATTCGGATCACGTATCGAGGCACTGCTTCGGGCGAAGTGAACTTTCATAAAAACCCCTGAATTTAAATTTATAAAATGCGAACGAAACTTCTTATAGACTCTGGGCAAAAAAAAAAAAAAAATAGCCATCATCATCTCAAGCACTAGCTTTGTTCACATCCGATGCATTAATAAGATTGCTAAATCATAGCATATTTGTACCACACAGGAAGTGGTAATACAACACAAAATCGAATTTTATTCTGGCCAATTCTTATATTATATATATATATATATATATATATATATATATATATATATATATATATATATGTGCTGTATGTATGTATGTATGTAGGTGTGTGTGTGCGTGTGTTTGCGTTAAATGGTTGGTAAAAAGTAATGAAAATTATGTGGATGATATCACGACAAGTATTATTTTCCGACAACTTTTGATACGTAAGGTAATATTTACGAAGTCTGGTTAATGCACATTCGGTATCTATTTTGCCACTGCAGCTTGAACTGCAATAAAAGCAAACTATCTACAAAAGAAAACACATCATCACAGCAACTGTCCATTTCATCGAAAAAAAAAAAAAACTGAATTCCATTGCTCTTAATGAAAATTTCCCCAAAAGCCTATTTTCACAAACCTGTGATTTTTGGAACAAACGCTGGTGAAATAAACATTCATAAGTTCATACGCAGTACCACAGCTCTGGTAGCCACAGAGCGGTTGTTTGTTTCTTTGTCATAATGGAATGAGAGCAATAGCAATTCTGACTGCTTTAATGCAACACACGCAGTCACGAACACTTAATCACACACACACAACACACTCACACCACACACACACACACACACACACACATATATATATATATATATATATCTATTATATATATATATATATATATATATATATATATATATATATATATATGTACACACACACACACACACACACACACACACACACACACACACATATTATATATATATATATATATATATATATATATATATATATATATATATATATATATATATAATCACACTTTTAGCACGTGACTCGTTTATCACACTATCCACAGGTGAAAAATAATAGACAGGGTGTAGGTCCTGACCGGTTTCGGCTTTCTTTTCAAGCTATTGACAAAGTACTGATACATAGTATTAGAATTCACAAGTATATATTACTACAGAGACAGTACTGACTAACATACACACTACGTTTGAGACTGCAGATCCACCCACAGGCAGGTGTCAAGGCAGGAGTGGCTTTTCAAAATCATTTGGCTAAAATTTACAATAGATCCTCAAGGGATACTACCGATTAGGCTACCGGCCGTAAGAGCACAATTCCACACCTGACAGGTGTCAGGGAGGCGGGGATGGACATCTCATTACCAATACTGCCCCCTTACTGTGTTTTACAAATATAATAATCCTAGTTCCATGCATCTCTAATGCCTACCCTAAAATCTAAACAGTTTTACAAATTTCTTTTGATATTAAAGGATCAAGTTTATACATTCCTTGACCGATGTTCATATTATTATTGTAACTTTCTTTTTATAAAACTAGATTCAATGATATTCCTTTCCATTGCATTATTAGAACCACACAAGCTTTTTTGCCCCTTCCCAGTTAATAGCATGATTGTTCTCACTAACATGTACAAAAATACCACCATTTCCCTGTGAATATCTCACACATTGTTTATGTTGTTCTATTCTTTTTTCCAGTGCTTTCCCCGTTTGACCAATGTAAAAGTTGTCACAAGACTCACACGGAATTTTATATACACATCCTTTAACATTGTCTATTATTTTTCACCTGTGGATATGATATGTATATGTATATATATATATTATATATATATATATATATATATATATCATATATATATAATATTTTTATATATAATAATATAATTGTGTGTGAATGTGTTGAATTTTAAGGGTTTCCCTGGTGAAAAAGAGGTCGCATAGATTGGTGGGAATGATGTGCAGCTGATAGGGTCCTAATGCAAAATTATGAAGAATGGAGGACGACAGTCAAGAGCCACTCTCAGACAGATTGCGACCAACTTACCGAAACAAGAATGACAGTTGACCAGATGTCTGAAATCCCGGCTGCGCTGAGATTCCTGAATAAGTTACTTTTATCCAGAATTTTTGCTGAATAGTGAATGCCAGCTGTGGTTTAGTTTATTACAGGGTAAAAAAAAATGTGCTTTATTTGTGCATTGAACCTTACATATATTGTATGCAACAACGTTCCTGACTTATGCGAATCAAGAGTCCATTGACCGGGCAGTGGGTTTGAAGCTTTACATTCCAACCATTTCACAGAATCTTCTGAACAGCCCCGAAACTTGTGCTCTGCATTTGAAATTTTTTCCGGCCGTTTCCTAAGGTAACTCCTTGCCGTCCTTTCATGATTTCTGAACGTATGTGACAAACTAATTGCATTAATAACAAGATATTAGGGTCAATTTCGTATCAATGTTACTTTTATACACACAAAAATAAAAACCATTGATCCTATATGAAATAAGTAGTAAAAATACAAATTCTGAACGTTACACATTGTGTTCTTAAATCTTCGTTATAAAACTATATCCAAATATGGATATCTACTCCATTTAAATACTAGTTAACTGATAGATCTCCTTTTTCATTACCCGGATGGATTTCTTTTCTCTATGTCTCCTTCATTCCTGCTTAGTCATATAGCTTCTTATTTTCAAAATTATTTTGAAAACTTTGCTTTAAAAAAGTTTTGGCTAAGAGAAGTGATCCCACCGTTTTTTTATATATCATATTTTCCTTTTTTTTGAAATCGCAAGTTTTTGTCAACTTTTCCTCGGTTTAAGAATTTCTATGAGTCATAAGAGTATAACATTACCACAAAAGATAATTGATTAGACGAAAAGGGAACCGAGAAGGAGAAAGCCAACGTGTTGTGGAAGTGAAGTTTCATAAACCTTGCGACTACTAATTTCGTTTAGCTGATGTTGCAAGGATGAGCTGTGTTTTTTGAGAAAATACTTATTGAACTTTGGCTCTGTTCGCTGAAGCATTGAAAACATTACAGCTGAAACAAGATGTCACCGAGAAAATCCCTCTTACCTTATAGTTTGGTCATCTGGAATAATGAAACAAGAATTCCGATATCTCTTTTGGAACAACAAATAATTTGTGCAACGCCTCAAGTTTTTATCTGCAACATTTTGTTAAACTAAGTTGATCAAGCTAGTTTTGAAGGTAAGGACGGTGTGGCTGGGATTGGGGAGGCACCCGATACCCAGAGACATAAAAAAAATCCTCATTCGAAAATAAAAGTTAACAAAAAAAATGAGGTGCAGTTAATCTTGCAAATTAGTTTAATGCAATTAAACCAGATTAACCGAGCAATGAGAGGAAAATTGGTTTCAATGACAATACACATACAAAAACTCTTGAGTGGGTTTCTAATTAATATGTTTTATATAAAAAAAGTTAATTCCATCACCAATGATGTTGAATAGAAAAATTGCGCTCTGCGTGGCCAGTAAATCGACGTCCTTTGAGCTTTTTATAAAAAAGATTACCGCAGCACACTTCGAGTATTATTCACTTTATGAGAATTTAGGAAATAATCGGTTTTTTGATGAACTAGTTTACATATAGAATATAATTCTTATTCGTTCAAAACAAGTCTGGAAATAATAAGTATATACACAACCTTCGCTTAAGCTGGATTTTAAATTCACGAAAAAACTGTAAAATAATATTAATGACAAATTCTTAGAGTGAGACCTTGATATCAAATATATGTCCATAAATTTATGCAAATAATCTATCGCCGTTAATAAGAGTTTGTTAACATTTAATTCAAGAATCAAACCTATCCAATGTTAGGCTACCATGTCATTATGTAGACATGAAGGTTCGAAGCCCTGGTACAAGGTTAGGTTTAAGATTCTAATTGGTTCATTCTTTGATTAAAAAAAAAACAAAACAAAGGAAAATGCTTCAAACAGGACGGGTCTACTGCAAGTGGCATTGGGCTATAATGAGGTCTGTAAAATGACAAAAACCATTCACTCACATCACATTAAAATCGTATCAAGAAATGAGAGACCAATTTAGTAAACAACAGCCGGAACTCTTTACATTCAAAGCACTGTGTTAACATATGCGTTATTTTACATTTAAGTACATCTACCAAATTGGAAATCTCAGAACTTCTCGCCTCCAGCAAATGAACATCAGGACTCTCGAGAGTCAACCAAACATATTACAAATTTAATCTTGTAATTGTAATGGAGGAAACCACCTTTAAAACTTTCCTCGTTTATTGTTTGATTCGAATACTATCAAACAACGTAATAGACAAGTTTTCTTCTGGGCTTCGTTTATAGCCTGAAATGTCTTTTTGTTTTTCGAACACTTTCCTTGATCACTCGCTGCTCTTACTTCGAAGTCTTAAATTTATTTCAATTATAAATTCAAGCTTAGTTTTTATAACTAACCTAACCTTTTACTTTAGTTTTTTTGTACTTAACCATTGCTATTGATTTCATTTCGTGACTTTTATATATGGTTTGAAATGTTGGCAGAAAATGAACTGAATTACTACCTCCTATTTTTAGCTTTACTCTCTGCATTACCTATCAGATTTTCCCTGGATATACATTGGATATACATTGGATATATATATATATATATATATATATATATATATATATATATATATATATATATATATATATATATATATATATATATATATATATATATATAGGCTACCCTCAAAACAAAATAGAAAATTAAAATTTAAGTACACAGTATTTTCGTATAATGATTACAATTAACAAGGTACATTGAATAAGGCAAGATTAATTTTTGTATATAAGATATCTTTGCATTATACAAGGGATGAAATTATAAATAAATTATATTTAGAGCAAATAGTAAAAGTCGCGAACAATCCAAAACGCAATTAAAGAAATTTAGTTGTTAAAAAAAAACATAATTATGATAACTTTGGTGCCTCCTAGTAACAGAT
>NC_061097.1:1622282-1624782 GCF_015104395.2 Macrobrachium nipponense
TATATATTATATATATATATATATATATATATATATATATATATATATATATATATATATATATATATATATATATATATATATATATATATATATATATATATATATTTATATACATGAAACTGCGTTGCTATAAGCAGAAGAGCATTAAGGAGCTAAACAGGGAATAGTTCTTCTATGAATAAATAAAACGAAAAAAAAAAAAAAACCCAAAAAAAAAAAAATTTATAAACGTGTTGCAGAATTTTTTACCGGCACGCGCTGCACAGAGGATAAATTGCACTAAAACTAAATTTTCGCGATCGTTTATCTTATTTTGTGACAGGTTGTTTTTAGGTCTGGTATTAATATTCGTACACCAACGATGTATTTCTGTTTACCAAAATCAATATCCCTGTAAGTAGGGTCACAAATCAGCCATTTTGATTAGACAATATAATTTCTCTGTGAATAATGGATGTTGGTTCTCTTTGCCTCGGCAGTGAATGTTATCATAGTGACTTACATAAATGATTTCTATGATTTTCGTTGTATTAGTCCTCATATGAAATCTAGCATCTTTCTTAATGTCAGCCGATCTGCAACTCAAGCTGGAAAAGTTGAAATAGGAAAAACAACCCAGTAAGGAAAATTGAATTTATAATCAGTAAAGAACAGCCTCTATAAGAGAAACAATAAAGGAAAATAAGTAACACTAAACAATAAAACTATGAAATATACTTGATCCAAATCTGTAATTAACTTTGTACCCAGTAAGAATTTCTGATTTTTCAATGATTCATTTACTGAAGTGAGCAATTCACTCCATTTGGTTACGCCTGGGGCTGTTTTGTAATATTTTTCTCATCATTTCTGATTAGTTGCCTGGTGGGCGTTGGCCGCTGAATATATTTCTTCGAAATGGGTTATAATTTGACCTTCAGTCAATGTTCTTTCTGCAAGTTTTCGTTCTTTCTTTCTTTCATTCCTTTTTTTACGGTTAATGGGGTTTCCTTTTTTATTATTACTTTTTTTTTATAAAAACATTATACAGATTCCTTGTTCCCCCTTCCACATATATGGTTCTTCAAATAAATTTGGGGGTTTGTGGGGTAAGGGTTCGGAAGAAGTGATTTACGGTGCAAAATATCTCACGCAGGGGACGAGAACATTCATATCATAAAGAGTGAGGTGTGACCTCCAAAGGAAGTTCCCCCTTGCAGTCATGCATCTTGCGACAGCTTGTTACTTCTCAGACAGTCATTGACAAAGAGAGCCTTTGAGAATAAATTCACAGGAACGAATGAAAGAAGCTCCCATGTAGTTCGCATCTAGAACGAGTCATTCATCTTTGTAGGGGACCTAACTTTAGGTGAAAGAACGATTGTTGATGAAACGCCAAAGTATCAAAAGTTCCGATATTCATTATTACATGCTATAAATAAAAAAGATTATCAAAGACTGGTAGATTTGAAATGTAGAATGGATGAAAAAGAATATTAGCTATTCATTTCTTTCAAACAATTTCATTTATCCTAAACGTGAATGCTCTATGCTACATCCATTTGCCCTTAAATTTTTCAAATGCAAAAGGAAATCGGAGACAAAATTGTGTTTCTTTGATCATGCTGACAAAAATATTATTCTCACATAGACTGAATTTGTAAATCTTCTAGAATTTTATAGAAAATTATTGCATTTTGTTACTGTTATATGAACAGAGAAGTAAATGAAAGTCAGTGAGCTGAGTCGGAGAAGTTCTCAGTGCCAATTCTTATAAAATACCTCCTAAGCATATTAATGCAGAAGATATTATCACAGGGAAAATACTATTAAAGAAGGCATTCCTTGAGTGAACGAATCTAATAAAGAATTACATCAGGTACTAGGTCAAGCGGATATTCTCCCAGGAATGATTTTTTTACCGAAAAGTTTGTTTCAGGTAGAAACTCTTGCATCAAAATACGCCAAATAGAATTTACAAAGCAATCGCTTCTATTTGTTACTTTTAAATGGTGGCTCTCGATCCAGGCAGCCAGGAGGGTTTGCTATCAGGGCACAGGTGATGTCTATCACATGTTTTCTAACTTATAATGCAGGTAATGTAGGCGTATAATCATCTTTTAGTTATCTACATTTCTTATTTTTAATACATATCGTCCTCTTTTTTTTCTACTTTTCTCTGTCCGTCCGCACTCAGATCTTAAAACTACTGAGGCTAGAGGGCTGCAAATTGTTATGTTGATCATCCCCCCCCCCCCCCCCCCCCCCCCCCCCATCATCAAACATGTCAAATTACAGCCCTCTAGTCTCAGTAGCTTATATTTCATTTAAGGTTAAAGTTAGACATGATCATGGCCTAAAGTTTCATTGACCGCGGCTGATATAGTATTATACGCTGTAGAGAAAAATCGATTGCGCCGAAGAGACTGAGGAGCATTTTTTAATTTGTTTTTGATGAGTATGATGTGGCACTTTTATTATACGAAATTTGTTCTTGTAAGTTATATCTTTTTACACC
>NC_061097.1:1629782-1632282 GCF_015104395.2 Macrobrachium nipponense
GTAAAATGTCAGAGTAACAGACCAAATTCAATAATAGTGGCGTAGCAAAGATATATATATAAAAAAGATAGCTCCACATTCCTCGCCACAAAATGATTCTGATTTCTTGCAATAGAAAGATCGTTGTTCTTACATATTTCACTGAATGCTGCCAAAGAAGAACTCCACTTTAAAACCAACGCACCCTTAACCAATGCTCTTAGCAGAAAATATCATGGAACTAAAAATATCAGAAAGAGCAAGCAGAGGTAGATTAATAGTGCCCAAAACTATACCAGGAAAAATAAGGAAAGCACACAGGACATTAATCCACTACGCACCAGCATCGATAATGCAGCGTCTATTCAATGCGTTGCCAGCTCATCTGAGTAATATATCAGGAGTGAGCGTAGATGTGTTCAAGAATAAGCTCGACAAATATCTAAACTGCATCCCAGACCATCCAAGATTGGAAGATGCAAAATATACCGGAAGATGTACTAGCAACTCTCGGTAGACATTAGAGGTGCCTCACACTGAGGGACCTGGGGCAACCCGAACAAGATGTAAGGTCTGTAAGGTAAGGTAAGGTCTGCCTGTTTTCCTTTTCCTTCAAGACTAAGCAATCATGACTTCCAGGAAGTGTTTTATGCTGCGTTTTTTTCCTTTTCATATCTGGACTATTTTTCCCGTTTGGTCCTTTTCCAGACTGACTCTCGTTTTGTACTGCAGAACATAGTTCAGGAGCTGATAACTCCCTTCGTTAAAACTTCCTGATCTCAGCTTAACTTTCGAGCAAATAACACGATATCGCTGATCATTACCATTATTAGACATCGCCAGAAAATTCCGATATTTATCAAAATAAAACAGTAATACAACAATTTGTTTCTCGGACTTTTTAAAGTATGTTTTTACCTGTCTATCTGTGGATCTATCTTGACTGTAAATTGGGACATGGTCCAAAATTTTTCGACTGAAGAGTCGGTATTCCTTGAGACAGAACAAAATTTTCGTGCTCTAATTGATGTACTTGCCTATTATTAATTATTATTACCACGCTGCGTGTATTCTCTACCATAAAAAAAATTTTATATAATCAAACAATAAAATAATTTTGTAAATCAGAATACGTCGACTTGCCTGTAGTGAGCAACGATGACAAGCATTTAGTAAATAGATAGATATATAGATAGATAGATAGTTAGCCAGGTATATGCAACGTCTTTAATATTTCCATGCATAACGTCCGTAGCAGTCGTATTTTGTAAATAAATTTTTCTTTTTCCCCAACGATAGTTAGATCCCTTTTTTAATGTAAATGGAGACAAAAGAGGGAGAGACGAACTAATTTGGTAAAGGACAAAATTTTTGATACTCAGATCAAGGAGTCGGGGGTCAATCCGTATTCAAAACCATCACAAAGGGAAGAGGATTCACACAGAAGTATAAAATATCTTTACTCCAACGTATCGTAATCATCCCTTTCATTACATCATCAGGACTATTAAAAATAAAACAAAATTTATTGAACGGAATTAAAATTAAAGGTAAACGAAAATACACAGTGAGATAGAAATACTAATAAATATAGGTTTACCACAGAACAAAAAATTAAGGATCGACCTAAAGGCATGAAAACGTGAAACTAAAAAAATAAAAGAAAAAAAAAGTAAGAACAAATGCAAAGGTAAGAGGACATCTATGAATCTAATGACGGAGCAAGCTGCTGGGTAAAATGTTTTTCTCGAATAGGGGGCTATGGTGGGTTCCTATTATAGCCTATAATACAGAAGTAATTAATATCAATATATATTTTACAAAATCCTGAATGGTATCCGAGATTTTTAAATTTTTTTATTATAAAATATCTACACCTTTATATACAATATTATATATAATCAGTCAATAGTGCTAACATTTGGTAAATTGTATGATCATATGTGTACACAAAAGTATTATAATGGCATTCAAGTACTACCATTATGTACAAAATCATCACAACAAAAAGTAGCAACATAAACACAAAACACAAAGGTCGTTTACATCGTAACTGTTGTTACTCAGTTTCCAAAGAATACAAAAATAGGACTGGCTTCAGTCAACGATGAAGAAGACATCCGGTATTAGAATATTCTGGGTTTAAAATTCTGCTATCAGTACGGAAACTTACACAACGACGAGAAACGATATCTGGATTCCACAAAGGCCCTGTTTGACATTAAGTGCAAGTATACTTATAAACGACACCACAGAACATAATAGGTAAATGGGTGCTTAGGGATTAAATTGTCCTTCATTGCATAGAAATGTTCGTGAATAATTAGATTGACCTTATGAATTTCTAAGTCACAAGTTAATGGAAAGCACGCGATGAGCATCATATTTTCGGCTGATGTCGCAAGGAAATTCTTGTTTGATAGTTGATATAATTTCATCCACATTAGGCTCTCAGGAAAGAACTTATTATTAAAACAATTAATTTGAAATGCTATTTCATTATAGAATAGGCTCCATTTCC
>NC_061097.1:1637282-1644782 GCF_015104395.2 Macrobrachium nipponense
CACTGTTTTTCCTCCATTTCCAATTTGTTTAATATTCCCATCTCAATCTGAGACTTGTGAACTTAAATAATTGTGAAACTGTTTGATATAAGTGATATTCATTTACGCTTTCAACCCGCCTTATGCGGTGCCATAGCGTATTATTCATTTAGGGGAACTCTTATGCTTTGCACAACTGCTTATTATAACGTGTTACTGGACATGTGTATCAACTCTGACTGCTTTGCGGATTCATGTAGCCTACCCCCTTTTGTGTCTTCTCCTGTCGTTCATCAATGCCACTTGCTGGACTCTGCCAATGCCAATCTTGGGTTGAATCCCAGGCTACCAACGAGAGTAATTCGAAGAGAATATGAATCAAAAGGAGCGGAAATACATTCAAAAAGGAATAAATGAAAAAACTAGTGCTCACAGACCGGCTGTAATGGTGGCTTTCTGAAGTATTCTGTACACATTGAAGGGATACCATTGTGTTAATTAAAGACTAGCTTAGAAAACAGTTGAATAACATTAATAGTAATTGCCATTACAAAAGAATTCTGATGAAAAGCATTTGGATTTTCTTATGGAGTATGCTAAAGGTCAGTATGAACCATTTACGTATCAGTACTTCTCTTTCTAGCGTTTTCTAATAGATTCAACGTGCTTGTGAAAAAAAGTTTTTAGACTAATCTCTTTTTACAAGAGAGAGAGAGAGAGAGAGAGAGAGAGAGAGAGAGAGAGAGAGAGAGAGAGAGAGAGAGAGAGAGAGAGAGAGATAAATTACAATTAGTTAATTAAACATACATTTCAGTTTAAAATAAAAATCATATATGCTAACCCAAAGTGATAATTGCGCCATCACACCCTGAATTAACTTCTGACTGAAACATCCTTACAAAACATAATCTAAGATCTGGGTTTCACTCTACATCATCTCTCTGATTTCACTGCAGGGTGTCTTCTTGCAAAAAGATTATAGAAATTGTTATTGTGGCATTCTGAAATAGGATCTACTGGCTGTAAAAGAAGTAATAATGGGAGTTTGCCAATCAGAACGAAAATTTGACACTAATCACACTTTCGATCTTTGATTATTCAGTTGTTGTCCCATTAGGTTCATAATTTCTCGTTTGTGTTCTTTCTTCATGCAGTCTTTACTCTAAGAATTATGAGCGTTATTAGTGAAAATTTCATACATAGCAAGTTTGCCAATGTGCTACTCTTAATGTGATTAGGAGAAAAAATACAATTGTTATTATTACAGTAGTGTGTCAAGGGCAATGCTAAAAGCTATTTATTTTAGCTGGTCAAAGCTTTAATTAAACCAACGATATCAGTTAAGGTCCTACTATATGCTTCTTCATACAGGTAATTAGAACTGTTACGAATCACAAGGCAAAGTGAAACGTGAGCGATAAGAGGAACTGAAAGGAACTACTCAGACATTCATTCCACCTAAGGTTTTGACAGAGCCCAGCAGTAATTACAAGATGTTATCGGGTTCTTTCTGGCCAAAGCTCCTCTGGGTTGTTCACGGACGTTACATGAATTCCAACCAGTGTTTGCCCAGATATCACATGGAATCCCCTTCCTTCTTCAGGTTATGAGATTTGCGCTGATCTCATTTCGGTGATTACTAACAGGAATTTGTACACATACACACATACATACACATACACATGTGTGTGTCTAATCAATAATAACAGATGTTTGCTTACCTGAAGCTTTGGCAGTCGTGACTGGGCGGCATCAACCCTCCCCCCCCACCCCCCCCACCCCCACCTCTCTCTCTCTCGCACACGAACACTAAATACCTAACATATATCTAGTGTTGTAACTGAACCAAGTTTACAAAAATAGATTATTCTGCAAATCTAATATAAGGCAGGTTAAATGAAAACTATGCATGATAATAGAAAAACACTAAATCATTCCCCACACAAGTTACAGTTATAAGAACTATAAGCGGGATACTTCGCATCGCTATTCTCGAACCATAAATTAGTCTCCATTGTAATTTATTGTCTTTATGTCACCAGTTCATTTAAGTGGTTATAACTTATAGTGACCTTGTCAACTGGCAGATGTGTTTACGCATGACGCAGATGAAACATCTGTAGAGAAAAACATCTCCCATAGTACTAAAATCCAACTTAGTCTGTGACACTCCACAAGACCATAAAATCAATTATAAAGAAATGTTAAAATAACTGATATGCCACAAAGCTGTTAATTACTGTTCATCTTAACACTCACCCTTTCAGCAGGAGACTTGGTCCAGGGAGTCCTCTCGCTCTAGCTGCTTGAAAACAGATGCATGGAATTCTACAAAAGCCTGAAGTAGTTGCTTAAAAGATCACTCCCCATTGCAGTGACAGGGTCTTCGATCTTTCCTTTCCTCTTATCCTGTGAGAGATTCTTACATTTACATTTCACGCATATATATACATATATATAAGATGTGGTTATTTGATATTAGAAGAGTGAGTAGAGGTACTATGAACTTGGCCAGTTTGTAATTCGGGGTGTCATACGAGGCCAAGATAGGTCTGATAGGAGTACCTTCCTTATGTATTTTAGGAAGGCTGTACAAGATACCATGAAAGGCCTACGTCTTTTGGACTAATACCTGCATTTGTGCCCGAAGGCTCAATACATCGGTGTTGAATTGGATATTTTTTAATCTTGAGGAAAGCAATTCTAACGCGCCATAAATTTCTACTGTCGTTGGTCTTGATTTTTGCCTACCCTGCTATAAACCCACACATAACCAGTTTTATGGCGCGTTGGTATTGCTTTTCTCTAGATAAAAAAAAATCCAATTCAACACCCTTTTGACAATTAACCATCTGGCATTTTTTATATTTTTGTTTACCTTGTGACCTTCTTTCTAACTGTATTTCATTTGTCTCGACAATGACTATATAAAGACGGAAGCGCCCGATACGGATTTCTGCTAATTATTTTACTGTGTAGGACAAAGGCAAGTAGAAATTATTACTCTAACCGAAAGGTTATCATATCTCTGCTAGATGCATCGTTGCTAAACAGGAATGTCCCTGGAAATAAGTAAATTACAAATCTTTATCGGAATATTGTTTTATTACCACATCTCTCTCTCTCTCTCTCTCTCTCTCTCTCTCTCTCTCTCCTCTCTCTCTCTCTCTCTCTCTCTCTTCGTTTTTATGTTCGTGTTGTGGGAAGTTCCATTAAAACGCCAAATTTTCCAACGCCTTTTCCCATACAAGGTCCAGACACGACCCTTTGTTAGTCCCTTACTTTCAGCCCATTAACTCTGAGGGTTTTTATCGCTTCGGAAGATGGGTGAACAAGTTTCCTTTACGCTTACTTCGGGAGTAAACCTACAAACTACTTTGTTGTTGTGTTGTTCTTTCCGTTGTTTTTCTTTTTGGGCGTGTGGGAGGGGGGCGGTGGGGCTGCTTGGTGCAAAACCCCTTTGGAAAAGCTAAAAAGTGCTAATAAATTTGTTTCGCGTTTAGTTAAATATAGAGGAATCTTAGCATAGGATAAATATGATTTAATTACTAGAATGAATATGTAGAAAATAAATAACCTGCATCTTGAACAGTACAGAACAATTATTTGTAATAAAATAGTGTATTTATTACAATTCATATTGGTGAAAGAAGCAGTGAGACCTGTCGTAGCCTTACAAAGCATGTCACTGATATTGTAAAATATGCCTGATAATGACTTGTATACAATAAAAATGCAATAAAGCTTTATTGATAGGTAGATGTAAAAACACCAATAATAAAAGATGCAATTGATACTATATAGATTTTTCAACTTCGGAATCCTAAACCGTTTGGGTACTCCTGGAAGATGGTTCTCTCACGCCAAAATGCAGGAAATTTATTGCTTTAAAAGAAGAACTGCCATTAACGCTTTTCGAGGAATATATTAAAGCGGACTTAAACCTTGACTTAATAAACCTTTGGTTTAGGTTAATAAAGCGGATCACTTGACACTTGTCCAAAACAGCGTGCGCTGTCAGTCTCGCATCCGCTCGCTACTGCAAACCTCTCAAGGATGATGATCATTCATGACACCAGCTCAAGAGAAAATTGATCCCCGTACATAAAAAGTAAATTAAGAAAATTGGCTTGTTAACTACATTACATTTCCAGAATATTATAGTATTGGAAATACAGTATTGGAAAAATAAAAGATATTTGATTCTCATCTAGATAAAGATAACAATTCGCGCCCATAAACAACACAGTGTCTCTTCTAATGTTGTGAGCAGTCCGCAACTGAGCGTCGGGATATTTGAATTTTGGTGGCTTATTTCAATGACAGTTTCCTACTGTAACTTTAAGATTTCATTATTAAAAAAATAATGATAATAATAAAATAGAATAAACTCCAATAGGCCCTAACCCACCACCCACCCACCCTCTACCACATCCCCTGAACGCCAAAAATCGATATCTGAATCTCCGGAATGCTTAAACGGATTTGGATGAAATTTGACAGGTTAGAGACCTTAGTAGGAAGTCTCTAAAGCCAGAGATTCATCCGGGACGATTGAATACTTCCAGAATTACAACGGGCCAAAATCGGGGATTTTGTGTATTTCCAGGAAATACTGGAATTGCAGATAATCCAGCTATTTATAAAGAGATATGTAGAAAAGGGAAAATTTCAAATTTTAGGAATTGATGTGCCAATAATGATGCTACTTCCTCTCCTGTTTACTCCACAAAGGTCATTTCTCCAACAAACCACCCAACCAGCATAGTACAAGCAATTGACAACAGCAACATTACCTAACGAAGATCAAGAAGAATTCTGGAAAGATCGAGGACTCGACCACCTGTTCATACTTAATAATAGTTAATTAGCTTGCTTGCTACCTAATCTGCGTATATTGCTTAAAACGCTATCATAAGAAAAGTTTGTTTGTGCCCCTACATGTCAGTTCTTTAGACGATTATATCACAATGCACATACTCACACACACACACACACACAGACACACACACACACCACACATATATATATATATATATGTATATATATATATATATATATATATATATATATATATATATATATATATATATATATATATATTATATAATATCGAGCTACAAATGTCCTGGCTGACAACCTACGCATCTCTTGAAAAAAGGCCACAGATAGGTCCTGAAAGTACTCGAGTGTTGAGTAACATGAAATGTGATTACTTATAAGTAAACACGTTATTGCCAGTAATTTTATGGGTTTATTTTTCAATCTTCAAAAGAAAACTGAAAGAAGTCTTTGTTTAATCATCATAGTTATACCTGGATAAAAGGTACAGAAAGAACAATAATATCTGGATAAATTGGACGGTCACCACAGTAATATCTGAAACAAATGGACAGTCACTATAGTAATGTCTGGAATGAATGGACAACTACCTTAGTATGAAAGGGACATCCAGCACGGTAAAACCAGGATAAAAGAGACAGTCAGCAGTTTAATACTTGGATAGAAGGATTAGACAATGCAGTAATTCTTGGATCAATGAAACAGTAGCCACATCAATACCACCTGGATAAAAGGCACAGTCACCACCGTAATACCTGGAAAAATGGGACATCAAAGAGAGTAATACCTAGATAAATGGGACAGTAGCCACAGTAATATCTTGGATGAAATGGACAGTCACCACAGTAATACCTGGATAAAAGGACAGTAATCACAGTAATACCTGTATAAAAGTGACAGACAGAACAGTAATCCATGGATAAATGGGACAGTCACTGCAGTAATACCAGCAGGCACAACAAAATTTCAAAGTCAAAAAATATGGGGAAAAAATAAAAACAAAGAAAATGAATTGAGAGAGAAGCGAAATATGTATTGCTGCCTGAGAAAGATGATAAATAATATATAGTTTAGTGATGAAAAAAAAAGTGTGGACGAAAGGAATAATGAAGGTTTTGTTATTAGAGGATATATGAAAAATACAAATAGAAATAGTTTGAAAATAAAACTGACGAATTCTTCATCTTCTCGGCTTAGTCCTGTTTCTAAACGGTGTCCCCATTATGGATGAGTCGTTTCCATCTACCTCTTTGGTGTGCTTCTGCTTCGTCAAGTCCCTTATATCCTAATTCCTCCCTCACATAATTTCTCCATCTATTTTTTGGTTTTCTTCTTTGTCTTCTACCCCGCACTTCCACCGCCATTGCATGCCTTCCAATATGGTCTTCTTATCTTCTCAGTGGTGTCCTTACTATCTCATCTTCCCTCCTACACTTTCCTTGCTATTTCAACCACTTTTGTTGACCCTCTGTTGTACTAATTCCTAATCCTATCCCTCCTCGTTACGTCAGAGATCTGTCTTAACATTTTCCTCTCTGCTACGTCCATTTCCTCTCCTCTGTGTGTGTCATACTTGCCGTTTCTGTGCCATAAATCGCAGCTGATCTTACCATTCCCGTATGGAACTTTCCCTTCGGTCTCAATGGCACTCTTTTGTCAATGGAGAAAGTTCTTTAATGTTTATGTCAAACCTTCCGTAACTGAGTAATCACGTATATATGATTTATATGTGCTTTGTTATAGTATACTTGATATGTGCCCTCTCCGTCCTAGATATCGATGAAACGTAAAAGGTTATGAACATGAGCCTGTTAATCAATAATTTGGATCAGTATCATCTCGCTTTGACAGTCATACCACTGCAAGTTCAAGAGTGTGATAAGCAAGTCAGTTAATATGAGAGAGATTGAGCACGTTGAATTTAATCTTAAATAATAATTAAGGGGCATAGGTTTCATGTTTTGTCATTTCTAAATAAAAAAAAAAGTGCCTTCCTGCCCACAAAGTTTGTACGTTAGAAATATTTTTTTGTTTTTTTTTCACGATAATCCATCCCAATGGCACTACTACGGTCTCCGATGGCCTAAAACTTTCATAGTTCCCAGAGCCATAGTTTTACCTACTACTTTTTTTTTTATGTACGAAACGCTATTCGCTTCCCTCATTTGATTTATGAAGAGATATTAATGAATAAAGGTGATAAGTCTGCAGAAGAGACTGAATTAAAACTAAATTAAAAACCAAATGGTATACCTGAAAGCAATATCATTCAATAATGGTGTTGCTGATGCAAAAGAGGAGTAACCATCAAAATAGTGTTGGTTTTTTTGCCCACCTGCTAGTATTAGAACATATGTACATCTTTCAAGCGAATTTAATATAGCTTAAATTGCCGTAGAAGAAGGTTCCTCTAAAATTTTCTCTCGTGCTGTTACTCTTTCGTTGCTTGATGATGCAGCAGTCATTCCCCATCTTTCATTGTGGTGGCTCTTTGTTCTTCTGTAATCACTAACTTAGCAGAAACTAAAAGAGTTTAGATGAGGCCAATCTCTTTCTTTATAAAAATTAATATAAAGAGGCGAATGTCAGAATAGCCATGTTACTGGAAATATAATAAAAGAAATAAAAAGCTTTGAGATAAGGATTTTCCTTTGCTCCTCAACCTTAATTAAGGTCAGT
>NC_061097.1:1649782-1663137 GCF_015104395.2 Macrobrachium nipponense
GGAGGCCTATTGTCTTAATTAACCCGTGAGAAATGGGCTACAGCAGAGGATATCGAACGAGTTGCTTCGCAATTATTTTACTTCTACTTACATTCTTCCTCTGCCATTGGATTTCATAAGCATATTGCGGCAATCGCTGCGTAAGGCTGTTTAGAATAGATAAAGTTAATTTGTTTACCACGAGAAGCATAATTCTTAGATAAATCATGTTTATTTGAATGCACAATTCCTCCTTACTGGATGCTGTCTACAGGATGATTTACCTGCTCAAGCAAAAGCTCTATTAACAATGAATTTATTGTTTTTATTATTCATTAACAAAATAAAAACGATATGCGTTACTTGTATTATGCATTATATTATTATTATTATTATTATTATTATTATTATTATTATTATTATTATTATTATTATTATTATTATTATTATTATTATTATTATTATCATCATCATTGGTGATATGCTATTTTATTTCATATCATAGTTTTATTGTTACTGCATCATTTATTTTGATTTTGAAATAGGAGACGGCGAATATAAGAGTTCCCTTTGTTCCTAGATCAGGAACTGAATCAAACATTTCCTATCATCTATTAAACCCTGGATCTTCTTCTAATAAAGATATAGCAAGAGGCAACAAGAACTTAATCAATCATAGCACTCTTATTGAGTTTAAACTTCGAAAAAAGGAATTATATCTAAATCTGGTTTATACGTAGTTTTTCATCCCATCTCTATTATTTTATTATAATAATGATCCTCAGTGATGAACCAATTTCCTCATTCAGGAATTGTGAAATGATTCAAAAATCACTTGCTTTTGCTCTGTACATCTGGCAAACACACCTTGATCAGCAGCAGTATCCAGGGAAACAGTTTCTCATTTATTGCGCAGCTATAGGAGCTAGTGATGTGAGCTTCTTAATAGAATGAACACGTTAAACACTTCCTGTAATGCATTGCACTTGAAACAACGAAAATCCGAAGCAAAATCCACAGAGCAGCGAGGGAGGCGATTCATGAGCTAATGGAATCCCGATGTATACCTGTAGCTCATTGTGAACGATGGGGTTCACTCAAGGTGTGAAATAAAGATGGAACCACCAGTCTTCTAAGTCTCTGTCTTGATATTCACATTTCCTTGAAGGAAAAAAAGAAGAGATTTGAGGTCAGTTTAATTATCTACAGTTGATTGCTTTATCTGTTCATCATTAACATCAGCAACTTTTCTGTACCATCTAATGCAGGCTGAGAAAAAAATAGAATTTCGAAAAACAAGAAAAAACGAAAGAAAACGATATATGGAATAACTGAAGCAAAATTCATAAACAAAGGAGGGAACTGTATGACAGAAGAACAGGAAAAAATGAATAAGGTTTTCTTTGGATTTCGGAGTTCTTGCAAGTGAAATATACTTTGCGTAATACTAAGCACTTGCATAAAATATGTACAGACGATCACCGCAGGCAATGAATCTCATGGAAATACATTAGGGTCCTTGAGAATTGCGAATCCATACATGCAACATTTAATAGCAGAACGATCCCTACCTGTTTCCCACGAATATGATAATCAAGATTTTGGCAATTTAGGCTTCTCTTATGTTGTGAATTGTCTCTAGGGATTGCAGTATGACGAAGCATGGGCAGTTTGTCACAAGGACATTTTCATGGGCTGAGTTTGTCGCTCTATAGACAAACTTTTAGCTTTCCATCTTTTTCCCAGCTGGCAGAGTAACAGTGGTTTCTTCCCTGTAGGTCGTGAATTGCGAGAGACAAAACAGTTCGGAGTTTTCTGTAAACTCAACTAAATTATAACAGTATAACTGTGGAAAGTGAAGATCTGAGAGTTTCCTTTAACCGAAGCAGAAGGGAATCAAATTCTTTCATTCTGATCTGAATTTGAAGAGAATTTCTGTTAACTGCATCTTCGTGTGAGGTTTCACACAAAGGCATCTCGTTCAAAGAAAGTTTTGGTCTTTAGTCCGGTGCACCATGCTTTCTGAGCGAAGCAGAGTAATCAAAATATTTCTATGACTTCGTCACTGTCTAAATGATCCTAATGAGCGAAACACACCGAAATTGAATTAAGTGCGGTGGTTCTTCGTGAAATGTGAGCAGTCTGAAAAGCAGGTGTTTGTCATAATGCTGATTTAGTTCTGCTATCATAAAAATCACTATTGTTATTAAACATAAACATACGAACCTGCTATATATCTTTGATTTCGAAGTCTTTACCAGAAAAGAAATTTAAGTAAGCTAGTGTTAGATCCACAACGGAAATTTCGATAATTGGTGATTGACACCTAAACAATCGGACAAGTGAAAATCTGTCAAATGATGGTTTAATTTTTTTTTTATTATTAACTGTAAAATTATATACCTTGTAAACTGAGTTTTAAGCTAATAAAAAAAAAGTCTGCAGATGGTCCTATTTCCTCAATTAATTAGATTAAAGAAGTGGAAGGCGTATAAAAGAAAAGCAGTCCAACGTGAAAAGATTACTTCTTTTTTTTAGGCAAATTAAAACGGAAGTAAAGGCCTTGGATAAAAACTTGGACCAGTCAAATCAATTATGTTTTGCAAAAGCAAGAGGAATTTGAGATTTTAAGAAACGTGTATGTCTTATAAAAACAAACTTCAAATAAAAGTTTAAAACATTTCTTATCTATAAATGGGAATTAACGTATCGTAATGTATGATTAAAAGTAATTAGTAGAGCAGGAACTTTTGCGAAACGAGAAGTATATAAACTCTAATTATAAATCCGCACTATAAGCATACTTATCGTTAATTTTAGTTATCAAAAGTACTCTATGCCACATTGTTATTAGTATATTTATTACTGATCTGTAAAAATATTTACGGGAGTTTCTGAGACACAAATAGTATATCAATTATGTAGGCATATTGCAAGTATATACATTACAATGATCAACATGCTTATACTGTTCATAATTATATTTGATATATAAAATTTATTTTAATTTCACAATTTGTGATATTTAAAGCCCTGAGAAAAAGGCGAGAGAGTAAAGGGAAGAGAGACTGGAATAAACAAGAAAAGCTGTACAGTCCACCAAAGGCTGGAGAAGTGGTCTCTTAGGCACTCATAAAAGAGGGAAAGCTTTAGAAATAAAACCTAGCCCGGATGCTCTCTCTCTCTCTATCTCTCTCTCTCTCTTTCTCTCTCTCTCTCTCTCTCTCATGGAGTAAGATATTTGCTTCTGGAGAAAGCGCAAAGCTGCCAATCTATACCAGTGCGAGAAATAATTTGTGTTGTTCTCTCTTTAACCTTTTCTTACCGGTTAATGGAGTCTTGAGAAACTTCTTGATGTTCTGAGAGTGGGGTTCTTTTATTTTATTGATATTTTCCTTAGGTCTACATTGACTGGAAAAGCTGTGAGTTTTCTTCACGTTTTCTAACGTTTCGAAAACTATTGTTAGTTATCTAAAATAAATGAAAAATAAAATAACTTAGATATTTCAATTAATATATTTCTTTATTTGAATATTCGTGAGAAATAACTTTACATAATTTTATTTTATTTTTAGCCGGATTGATGAGAATGACTACCAGATCAGGGATATTAAATTTTTCTCGATGTGTTAAAGGATAATTCTTTAACGGTTCTATGTCTATTCATAGAGAGATCGTGCGGCCGTAATTAACTAAGGATTTTATTGACAACCGAGGTAAGGTTCAGTAAGCTAATAAATTGCAAAAAAAAAAAAAAAAAAAAAAAAATTGAGCGTTTAATTTGGTATTTTGGTTTTGCCATACTAACATAGGGCATCTTGCATTTTTCTAAGTTGCATTTCACCCTTATCGCCATTACAGTAAAAAAAAAAAAAAAAAAAAATTCTAAAAGCTCTCAGTGTGACTTCGATCTATGCTGAAGATACGTGGTAGAAACACGGTAATGTTTTGACAGAATGTTTCAATGGACCCATGATTAATTAGGAAAGATATGCTCCTGTATAAATGGGCATTTAAAATGGTCGTTGTGGGAAGTAGTCATTTAGAGTGGAACTAATGACAGAAATTTCTTTGAAAATGATGTGGTAACAGACTCAAGTAAAATGTAGGTTGTTTTAGAGACTTGTTGGGAACAGGCATCAATACCCCATGTATCTACGTATTTTGATAATGTATTATTTTTTTTCTTCGGGGTCATGCTTAATTGGATTGATATTAAATTTTCATAATTTAAATTTTCACGAGTCGTTGTTAAACTTGCTTATTAATCTTTAGTTTTACAATTTAGGAGTACCTTAAACAGAATAGGGTAAAGGTGTGCGAAAGAGAGAAAGCTAGCTAGCAACTGATCTCAGTTATTTATCAGTGTACGACAGGTCTTAACAGCTGTGGCAGCGGTAGGTCTCAAGTTTGAAGGCCCGTTTCGGGCTATAGAGGAGAAGAGGGGAAATAGGTATATAGTTTTGGATGAAGATATGGGGGTAATAAAGTTAACACAGTTTTTCTAAGACTAAGAAAAAAAAATTATGTTTAATTGGGGTTAAAAAAGTTTTGAAATATGGGGATGTGTGCCTATAGAGTTTTGTAATTTTCCTTGCACTCTTTTCATTTGGTTAAGAGATGGGTTTTCTTTTAAAGCAGAAGTAAAATGTTGTTTGTATACTTAAGGCTTTTTTACCATTTATAACGAGAGAAAGATTTGAGGAAGACTTATAATATGTTGCAATTCTCTATTGAGGGGATCAGGGATGATTTAGAGGTGACAATTGCTTTTTTACCTGTAGGTACACACTACACTTTTTAAATATTGAGGAAACCAATTCTTTCTTTGTTAGATGAGATTACATCCTATGTGCAAGAGGTAATAGTAGCTTCACAGTTTTCTTTCTTTTTTTTAAATGATATTTTACATTTTGGGGGTGTTAGAGTCCAATTTAAAGAACGCAGCTTATGACTGGGAGTTTAATGTGTTTTCACTGGTGTGGTGATTTATATAGCAACTATGGGTTAATGACAGTGTATTTAATGGACAGGGGTTAATTGTGGAGATACCTATGGGGGTCAAGGATACAACCTCTTCCCAGTACATATGGCATAAAAATTGGAAAATATAGTTTCAAAGGGTTGTGAGTTTCAATTGACGCGTGACGTGCATCCTGCGAACTGTTCCTTTAGACTATTCCTCAAGCCCTACAAGATGATATCATCAGAAATATCTTCATAAGTCTTTATTGAGGGCACAGACTGATGAAGTTGTACCACGACAGGTCGTCTTGGTTTTTTCTAGAGGGTTTGCAGCTTTTCGATGTAGGGTACAGACTTGTGTCTAAGGACTTTCTTGTCCTCACTAAGTGGATTTACAGCTCATTAGCGAAGCTCTTTATGCAGAACGTATATTATCAGCACGGGGTTGTGGAATTCTGTAACGGAGGTTACTGAATTGCAACTTTTTGACACAAGTGGAGGGCATAGACTATGTTGAATAGATGACTAACCATACTTTCGTCTAATGGTGCATTACTGGTCATTACGGTTATCCTGGTTGTGGCAGTTGTGTTGAGGTGCTAGAAACTCTGTTGCTTCAAGGAGAAGCTGGCTCTAAAAGTACGCATGACTGTTAATTATGAGTCTGTACCGTAGATGGGAATAAGGGCAGTCCGTGTCGGGGGCGACACGGGTGGTTAACCGAGCTCTGTTAATATACAAGAAGGTATTTGAAACATAGAAACGTTTGCCATGTTCAGTTATCTTGCAGGTGTCTGGAGAGATTATTCAGCGCTTAGCATACGATCAACTTTAGGATTCAGCAGTGTCATGTTTCTGAAGCCGCCTAGAAACAAATCATGTGGAAACGGAAGTAGATTCAGCAATTGATCATCGGCGACCTGAACATTGTTTGGAGAGTGCCCGGATACAGTGTCACATCCAAAAATGGAGGTTTCCATTTAAGTAGAATGCAATTTTTTGGTATGGTTCTAATCGGGTGGGTCAAACAGAAAATATATTTATATGTTTGCTGCAAAATCGGTAGAGTATGAGGGCTTTGGCGAATAGTCATTCATTCCTTTTGTGCAAAACGAAAGTAGCTGAACGTCTGTAGGACACTAAGGGAGTTAGATTTCCGTCTGCTGAAATTAAGTGTTGAATTTAAAGGTTACTATTTTTGCAAATATTGCCGTTATTGTTTAGTGATTTATCTTCAGTGCTTTGTTTATCAGTATTTTTGACATGTTTTGAAATATTGTGATGTTATCACCCTTTTTAAACGGGAATTTAAAGTGGCCGATGTGGGAGTTTGTCATTTAGAATATAACTAATGGCAGAAATGTCTTTGAAAGTTATGTGTAACAGACTTAAGTGAAATGTGGGTTGGTTTAGATACTTGGTGGGGGATCCCCACAGATCATGGTTGCCATGCAATTGATTACTTTGCTTCGGGGTAATGAATGCTTGATCGGTTCAATTTCCACCTTCCTAATTTCATTAGCATTTGATTTGTTGTTAAACTAACTGAATCAACATTACTTCGTAATTTATTATTTGATTTACGCACCTTAGACAGAATAGGTAATGAGAGAGAGAGAGAGAGAGAGAGAGAGAGAGAGAGAGAGAGAGAGAGAAGGGAACTTATCGGCTACAAGCTACTAGATACCAACTGATCTCAGGTAAGGGCCTTTTGTCAGTGCACGGCAGGGCTCAACACACACACACACATTCACACACACACACACACACACACACACACACACACACATATATATATATATATATATATATATATATATATATATATATATATATATATATAATATATATTATATATATACGTGGATACGAATGAAATAAGTCACAAACTGTTAACAAGAATTGCCTTTGCTTTATTAGTGGTGTAAGGCTGGTCGAGTGGTAAGAAGAGAGAGGTCATTTTCCTTTTTCCCGAAAGCAAAGATGAGAGGGAGAAAGGGGAAGAACTCGTTTATCACAACTACTGATGAAATTAAATCCAAATTACCTTATATATATATATATATATATATATATAATATATATATATATATATATATATATATATATATATATATATATACATATATATATATATATAATATATATATATATATATATATATATATATATATATATATATATATATATATATATATATATATGATATATATATTTATATATATATATATATATATATATATATATATATATATATATATCTATATATATATAAATACTATATATATATATATATATATATATATATATATATATATATATATATATATATATATATATATATATATTTGGTGTGTGTGTGAGGGAGGAAAGAAGGAGGGAATGAGGATGGGAAGAAACTGGATAATTGGGAAAATTTAGGCGAATAATAATTTTTTTTCCCAATGTTTTCAATGGACAAACTTAGAGGAAATTCCTATGTTAATAGTCAAATCTAAAGTTTATAACATTAAAGAAAAACCTAAAAAAAAAAACAGATGCCGTAAAATATGCAAAAGAACAGAAAAAATGCTCTACTGAGCTACCAATATCTTTGACCGAAGCAGAGATAAATAGGTATACTTATCCAAATGCACAGGAGTAACAGGAGGCCTGGGGCTACTCAAAAGAAAAGAACACGACGAATTAAAACGATTAGTGAGTGAGTCATAATTTGTGACATTTATGACAAAAGTGAGAATTACAAGTCATAATATAATCAAAATGCATAGTCCCCGCAGAGAGTTGTTTCTGCAATTTAGAATAATTCAGAGGATACATACATCAACACACAGAAAAATCTGAGAACTTTCATCGAAAGTATTCTCGTTTATTTATTGTAGCACTGGATGTATGTTGTAAAGTGTATAAGAGAGAGAGAGAGAGAGAGAGAGAGAGAGAGAGAGAGAGAGAGAGAGAGAGAGAGAGAATGCTATATGACACGTCATTGAAATACCCCGTAACTTGCACATTGTCTTTTTCATTTGGGATTAAAACTGTTATTAAATTAATCTAGTTTCACCAGCTAATTAATCCGGAAAAGCAATCAATAGTTTTTCCATATAAAATCCTTTTAATAAAATTTCGTCCCATTTTCCTTCTTTAAAGCGGGTATTACATGCCCAATTAAAATTTTATTTGTTTACTGCAAGTATTTTGCAATCTAAGCTGTCGTAAATATTAATATTGAATTTCGTTGAAATGCCGGTGTGCTAATTCTTAAGGTAATTTGATTTAATTTTATCAGTAGTTCTGGCAAACGAGTTCTTCCCCTTTCTCCTCCTCTTCGTTGCTTTCGGGGAAACGGAAAAATACCTATTTCTTCTTACCACTTGACCAGCCTTACACCACTAATAAAGCAAAGGCAATTCTTAACAGTTTGTTACTTGTTTCATTCGTATTCACCAGTAGTATTTCACTTTGAGAAGAGAGAATGGCTTACAGTATCTGTGTATTTGATTCCTCTTTTGTCTCTTTAGGTACTCTTCTGCAATATTATCATTAGAGTTACTGTTATCTTTCAGGCTATGATTTTCTTGTCAATCTGAAATTTCGGCTCATTGTCAACTGCTATTACCATAACCAAAATTCACTCATTCAACATTTCACTTTAACTCCTGCTCTCATCGTGCACATTGGCGCCCACATTTCATAGATTGATTACAAAAAAAAAGGAATCAAGCAATATAAGTTCATGCTTATTACTTCTTGTTTTATACTGAACGTTATATGAAGATTTATACATTTCTTAAACAGCCACACTGTAGTCGCCTTCAAAAGCAATAAATACCAAAATGATAATTTTATGAAGAAATACTTTAAGGAGATCCAGTAGGAATGCCTAAGGTCATAATCAAAACATTGCCTTGTTACCACCTCATTCTTCCAGCACAGAGCGACGACATAAAAATAAATAACTTGTGCAATATTGTCCTTTCTAGATACAGAAATATATGACAATTTTCTTAGTACGAAAAAGACCACCAAGCGAACGCTCTAGAATTTTCCAGCATTTCCAAATAACTGAACAATATTTGATGTACCAATCAAATCTTTATTTACAAGTGATTTGCACAGACGACTGTAGTTCCTATGAATATAAGGTGTAGAATTGTGGAAAAGACTTCCATTTTAATTTTGAATTAACAAGCAATATATATTCTCTCAGAAAGTAAATGTATAATTGTATTTCTTCTACTTCGACTGTAAAAAAAATTACCTTTACATTATTTTGCTATTGAATATGATATGATGCATGGGGACATATCGTAAAGAATACCACAAAAAAAAAACAAAATATATATTTTTCATAGAGTTGGAACTAGTAGATATTTTTTCCTAGATGCATAAAGGAGAATTTAAAGAATGACAACCGAATTAATCTAATACATCTAGAACAAAAAATGATTTTCCGTCAATATCAATCTAGACAAACGACTGATAAACTGAAACCAAAATTCTTGAAAAAACACAAATTACTTCATATTACCGAAAAAAATACATTAAATTACTTCTTGGATTGCAATGGCCTGGCAGCCTAGAGTTCAGCGGAGTAGCTAACCTCACCTCTATGAGAGAAGAGAGAGAGAGAGAGAGATCCAAGGTAGTTTTATGGGTAAAGCTTCTCTTCTCTTACGAGTACCTCGTGTAAGAGGTCCCTCGGAGATCACTTCTCCAGACTTTCATGCCCAGGTGCAACATTTCTTGGCTTTTATAAAAACTCCCCTCCCTCTCTCTCTCTCTCTCTCTCTCTCTCTCTCTCGTCCCATTCTCTTCTCTCTTCTCCTCCTGACTTTATATCAGACGAATAGGGAATTCAAAAAGAAATTAATATACGTACAACATACATGCTCTGCGTTACAATAACATTGTGATTATGAATATGCATATAAATTATCTTTGTTTATATATGTTTGTATGTATTATTGTTAGTACTAATTTTTATGATTAATGCTTTTAGTGGGTATCAAAAAACTCTGTATATGATATATATATTATATATATATATATATATATATATAATATAAATATATATATATATATATATATATATGGTATGATAATATATATATATATATATATATATATATATATAATCATATATATATATATATATATGTCTGTGAAATTTGCTTTTGTTGATTAAAAAGTGAAAACTAATGAAACAGAGGTAAAAACAAGCAAGTAATGCAAAAAATGGTCTATTCGGCTTCCAAATATTTTCTTTGCAAGTTAATGTTTTTTCTTTCTCATAATAATAATAATAATAATAATAATAATAATAAATAATAATAATAATAATAATAATAATAATAATAGTAAAAAAGATGAAGACTTCGGAAAAGACAGGTACACTTTCCAACCTTTTTCTTTTGTTTCAGTAGTAGTGTTATGAAGTAAAGAGATTTTCCTCGCTATCTGATCTAGATTAATTTCTTTCACAGTGTACAGGTCTTTATTTCTTCTGTGCATGAGATTATATGATACAGTAGGTTGAAGCATAAAGAACAATGTTATGTTAAGTCACAAATACTGTAGACTAAAGGAAAATATTTGTTAAAATGGGAAGGGCCATGATTATTCAAAGATCTATTCAACAATAACTGCAGTTGCCAAATGCAATAATCGTAAAAACAAGCGAGACCCTCTAGCGTAAAGAATTTGTTTGTTTGCGGGAATTTTCACTTTATTTTTTAAAACTCTCATCGTCGTTTTTTTTTTTTTTTTATTTCAGAGAATACTTATGTCTTTTTTTATTCCTGTATAACATTTGCTGCATAATCTAAATTTCCTCTTCAAAAAGTACTTTTCCAAATATAATTCTCAGCACTAACAATACAAAAATATATATACATCCTAACCAATGCAACTAGATTTCCAATTTCATGATGCACTGTGCTTTTTCTACATTCCTGTCATGAGATTCACGCCGCATAAATCTAAAGCTGAACGAATCAAAGTAACCAAGTAAAAAAGTTTCTCCTCCGCAATCGAGTTTTCTGCACATTGTATAATGCTGTATGTAACTGTCAGCCGCGGTCAATGAAACTCTCAGCCATGGTCCGGAGGTGGCCTGTGCTGCTGGCTCCTATAGTGGTAGCAGGTGCACTATCATGTTTGATGATTCAAGGTGGACGATCAACATGTTATGAATTTGCAGCCTTCTACCCTCAGTGGTTTTTAAGATCCGAGGACAGACAGAAAAAGTGCGAACGAATAAACAAATGACCATTTCAATAGTTTTCTTTTACATAGAACTAAACCTGCTCTGCTTTCATTCATGATGCAAAAACCGTAATTTTTGCGTCTCATAGAATATAAATAATAGAAGGAGGTAGGAATCTTTGCTGTGTTATCACTAAAGCCCATAGGGGTGGAACTGCCTTTGTGCAGCGGATATCAATCACATGATGAGATTATTATTAAGTACTTTTTGGGCAAAAGTTGATTTTTATTGTAAAACTGTTTCTTTCTCAGGAGAGTCGGATATAATGTTAATATTAAGAAAAAAAGTTGTTTGTGGATATTACACACGATTATCCTCCACTATGTAAAGATTTTAATTCCTACTTTATTTTGCTTTTGAGTTTTCGGTGTTCACCGGATATTCTTGGAATGTTAGGAGTAATTCACAATGGGGAATGCATCATCCACTATTGTCATTCTCTGTAGCTTATTCAACAGAACCTAAGGTGACAGGTTTTATTATCAAATATATCACCAAATTTCTTATTCACCTTTGTTGAGAGAAGGAGAAAATGCTACGATAATTTTAGTTCTCTATATAATATAGGTCAAAATACTTTGATAAACATAAATGAAACTCAGTTAAGGATACTGATGATACATTGATAGACTACGATCTCATGTGAGGTTGAACTCATTTTCTTTCTCAACAAGTGAATTTCTAAGATAAAGGATCATGATACAAAAACATAATCAGCAACCGCTATAACTTTAAAAAAAATCTAATAATAATAATAATAGTAATAATAATAATAATAATAATTAATAATAATAATAATAATAATAACAATAATAATAATAATAGATGAGACAGGATCAAAATACCTGGGAATAATGGAAGGAGGGGATATAAAACACAGATATGAAGGACACGATCAGGAAAGAATATATGCAGAGGCTCAAGGCGATACTCAAGTCAAAACTCAACGCCGGAAATATGATAAAAGCCATAAACACATGGGCAGTGCCGTAATCAGATACAGCGCAGGAATAGTGGAATGGACGAAGGCAGAACTCCGCAGCATAGATCAGAAACCAGGAAACATATGACAATACACAAAGCACTACACCCAAGAGCAAACACGGACAGACTATACATAACACGAAAGGAAGGAGGAGAGAACTACTAAGTATAGAGGACTGCGTCAACATCGAGAACAGAGCATGGGGCAATATCTGAAAACCAGTGAAGACGAGTGGCTAAAGAGTGCATGGGAAGAAGGACTAATAAAAGTAGACGAGGACCCAGAAATATACAGACACCAGGAGAATGACAGACAGAACAGAGGACTGGCACAACAAAGTCAAGAAGAAAGTATCACTCATTGATGTCGCAATACCATGGGACACTAGAGTTGAAGAGAAAGAGAGGGAAAAAATGGATAAGTATCAAGATCTGAAAATAGAAATAAGAAGAATATGGGATATGCCAGTGGAAATCGTACCCATAATCATAGGAGCACTAGGCACGATCCAAGATCCCTGAAAAGGAACCTAGAAAAACCTAGAGGCTGAAGTAGCTCCAGGACTCATGCAGAAGAGTGTGATCCTAGAAACGGCACACATAGTAAGAAAAGTGATGGACTCCTAAGGAGGCAGGATGCAACCCGGAACCCCACACTATAAATACCACACAGTCGAATTGGAGGACTGTGATAGAGCAAAAAAAAAATAAATAAAAATAAATAAAATAATAAATAATAAATAATAATAATAATAACTAATAATAATAATAATAATAATAATAATAATAATAATAAAAGTTTCTTTATTTCCAATGGCGAGTATATTACGTTCAGCATTTAATGATTAGAGTAACAACTACAAATGAAGCGTTTTCAAATGGGCTCTCCACGCAAGAAATCCTGCACTCGAGGTTTAATATTTGACACAATTTTACGTCAACTAATCTTCAGGTTCTTTGAATGAACTTGAGGTTTATTTTCATAACTATTGACCTTGTTTTCTCTCTTGCTCTTCTTTATCTATTTTTCTTCTGGTTTTAGTCTATTAGACGCCGTCCTTGTTTCCTTTCCTCCTTAACGTCATTATCGAGATCTTAGTCTATTTTAGTGAAATCGGCATATTAAAGGAAGCAACTTGACCAAAGTTGAAGCCTTCTTCGT
>NC_061097.1:1663637-1666137 GCF_015104395.2 Macrobrachium nipponense
TTCACACTATATATAGTTAGACAATGAAATCCGTTCCATCTTCTCAAATCAATAGGTTGCCAAAGTGCCTTCATCATTTCAATATTATTTCCTTTCATGGTGTATTTTTCATATAAATATCTATGAATTTTCATTATACCTTATGATTTATGCTCCAATGGAAGACTCATGATTCCCTATCAGTTAGCAGGTACACAGTGTTTCCTGGCATTCTTCTCAGTTTTTTTTTATTCTTTGTTGACTTATGAAGAAAGAATAATTCAGATTAATATTCCGCACTTTATTCAGGGACTCCATATTACAGAAATGTACTTGGATCACGGTTGTGTGTTTTCCTTTACGGCCAAATGTTAGTTTCTCACCATGTGAAAAACACGCTGTAGACTTTCTCTGTCTGTCTGTCTATCTCTCTGTCTGTTTGTCTGTCGTCTGTCTGTCTGTCTCTCTCTTGCTCTCTCTCTCTCTCTCTCTCTCTCTCTCTCTCTAGGTAAAGGGCCTGATTACTACTGAACAAATAATACTCCTAAAAGATTACTGAATAAATAAAAGAAGAAAGTTGTTGATAGAATTCATACATAAATCCCTATGAAACGAGAGATGTTCCCTTGATGGAAATTTCTTCGAGTTATTCTTTGCTTACTTCAGGTTCTGATGTTGACGATCTAGGCTTGGTTTCATCTTACCGCAGCGTCCAGTCTACTATGACGAATTGCCAAACCGGAGTGGTGTATTTCTCTATTCACTGATATATTTCTATCAATAAAATATAAAATAATATAAAATTCAGCTTCCTAATACGGAAGAAATTCCGTGAAGTTTAGCTTAATTCCTAAAATAATATAAACTCTCCTAATTACAAAAAATCTCATTTTTACTTATATAAAAATTGCCCAATATTTAGCTTTCTCTGAAATAAGAAGGGTTTCACAATCAAATTGAGAAAACAGAAGGCTGATAGAACGGGGTCCTAAGCATTGAGCGATTTTTATTTAGTTATTTGTTTATTTTATTTTAGAGCGTGTTGGTAAATTATTCTTCCATTAGACTGCCGGAAAGCCATGTGAGGTTTCGCATGCGAAAGAAATAAGGTAGACAAATTTCAAACGAATAACACTTATTCTGATGTCTGCATTGGATTTCTACTAGTTTTTGAGATGCATGGGAACCCAAACATTTAATAATAGGTGCAAGACGATTACTACATCGCTATTCAAATATTGCATTGTATACTTACTATACATGCGAACCATTGTTCCACGTGCATCGGTATTTATCCGAGGATTATAATTGTAAACACCTATACTGTATAAAAATTTTGAGTTACCACTACTTTTTAGTTATGAGTTGAAACCGTCTGAGAATTAAAACAATCATTTATGGGATGATCAGAACAGAAATAAAAAGACATGAAAGGAGCAATATTCTGCATATGTACTTGTGACTGAATTCATGCAACGCTTAATGAGCGCAGAGAGTAATGTGGTCACGTCCTTTTTTTTTCTGGTATCAAAATGACGCCATGTCCATGCAATTAGGACGAACACTCTGTTGCCACGACGCAGCAGCCGTGAAATTACACATAAATAGAAGTAAAATTTACTGTGGAGTATTTTTCATTTAAAACGATTCGTATTATTAGCTATGAAGCAGGACAAAGGAACGCCAATATTGCGACTATGGTGAACGCGTTTATTCATATACTACTGAAGGCTGAAACGATTTATTATTCCTAACCCGCCCTTTCATAGACATTTCCCACAGGCACAGTTGCTCAGGTCATAACCATTCCATATCCCTGCATGACATGAGTATCGATTCTCTAATGCAATGGAAAATATATGCCATTTATAATTAGAAAGGATTGTATAGCAGTTTTAATTTTAAATATATTTGACTCTATCTACATATTAAGGTGTGTCTTCATTAAGTTTAAGATGAGCAATGTGTTCGAACCATAAGAAGAGAATATATCTTATTTAAACCTGCAGTTCATCTTTAATTGTTATTGCTTATATTTATATTTCTGAGTTTTGTTCTTCTAAGACCATTGTCCCGCAATAAACTCGGGAAATCTGGAGACAGAGCTTCAAAAATTTATTAAAGCTCCATAACTGAGTAAGTTTATTGAATGGTCGCTGGAGGTTCGCTAATCCGCATTACGAAATAAAAGATAAATACATGAATAAAAACAGACAACTCAGTAAAATAATAGATCAATAAATATGTAAATAGAATTGCACAGAAAAAGTTTTATAAAGAAATATAGCTTCTTTCCTAATGAGAACCACTGAAGACATCATCAGTGCCTACGTGGCGATAGAACCATTATTTTGCAGTTAAGGGAATGAAAGGCTTTGGAAGTGAACAAGACGATGCTGTAGCATCTTAAGAATGGAGCAGAACATGAGTTAATGGGATGCATGATTCCACTATCTAGCATCAAAAGCAAGTGTTGAGGGTTTAGGTGCAATGGCATCAATATGAAATTTAAATCTTTGAA
>NC_061097.1:1671137-1678637 GCF_015104395.2 Macrobrachium nipponense
TGTTTTACTGTACAGTGGACTGAGATAATGGTGATGAGAAATTTTTCTCAAAATGCTCTACATATATTTAATTTTGGGAACTGTCTTTTAAAGGCTTTTCCTTTGATCGGAAGTTTACAACTAAGATACTGAGATTTACGGGTGGAAAAAATACAGGCAGTAGTGAATGGAATTGTCCTGTAATTTCCAATATTTCGTCTTGTGGTTTTTGTTTTATTTTTGTACTGCGTCCTTGTGTTTGCAAGCTTGAGTAATGCCCTGTTTTTAATAATTCACTCTTCTTTATCTTCAGTTGTTTATTATTAGACCACTCCATCTGCGATCTTACATTATTATCTCGCACACGTTCTTCTCCTGCATGTCCCTGTTGACTGTCTCTCCATCTCATTTTTTGTCTACCTCTCCTCCTTGTTCCGGGTACTTCCATGTTCATGGTTCTTTTAATACAGAATCCTCTTCCTGCTTTTAATTATATATATATATATGTGCATAAAGCTACAAAAGTCCTTTCATATCCAATTCGCTCTGCTTCAAATTAATACATTTTCATATATGATAACCTAATGGGAATTTTTTAGTTGATAATAACTTCGTCCTCTCGTGAATTCGAACCAGCGCAAAGTGGAGAAATCAAGTTATTTGTAATTAGAATCGATTTCCACCCACCTCTGCCATGCTAACCAAGTCGTATGTTTGCAGCACGTAGCCATATTATGGATTTTTATCACATCACCGCGACTCATATACATGCATTAAGCTACAAATATCCTTTATTAATGTTCAATTCGCTCTAACTCGGAATTAATATATTTTCATATATGCTAACTGAAGTGGAATTCTTCAGTTGGTAATAATTTCGTTCTCTCGTGGATTCGAACCAGCAGAAAGAGGACAAATCAATACTCCAGTAACGTCTTTACCGACTCGGCCTACAAGTGAGGTATAAGTTGACACCGATTCGTACCTTACAAGTCAATGTCCAACTCAGTTATTTGTAATTATAATCGATATTCACCCACCTCTGCTACCTTAACCAAATGGTACGTTTGACGCATGTAGCCATATTATGAATTTTTATCACATCACTGTGATTCATATGCATGCATTAATCTGCAAATGTCCTTTAATATTTAATTCGCTCTACCTCGCAATTGACATATTTTCATATATGTTAATCGAAGGGCAATTTTTTAATTGATAATAATTTCACCCTCTCGTGGATTCAAACCAGATCAGAAGAAAAATAAATACTTCAGTAACGTCTTTACCGACTCGGCCTACAAGTGAGGTATAAATTGATACCGATTCCGACCTTATAAATCACTGTCCAACTCAGGTATTTGTAATTAGAATCGATATCCACCCACCTCTGCCACGTTAACCAAGTGGTACGTTTACCGCACGTAGTCATATTTTGAATTTTTATCACATCACCGTGATTCATTTAAATGCATGAAGCTACAAATGACCTTATATATCCAATTCTCTCTACCTCGGAATTAATATATTCATATATGAAGCGTGAAGTGCGAAAGTGGTCTAACCCTCAAAAAAGGTGATTTGGAGTTATAGGCTAGAACGTTTTGTCCATAGATAAAAAAAAAACTTGTACTAATGTCGGAAAAACCAAAAGCGAACATCCTGCTGGGTTTACTAAGGTCTAAAGTGGCTTGTTTTGGTCCAACAAGAGGGGCAGACTAACTTTAGATCGGGCACGAAAGAAACAGAAAACGTAGAAAAATGCATTTGAACACCTTCTCTATAAGACGACTAGAAGCCATTAGCAACTGTAATGACCCACCGAGAGGAGGAGGAGAGAAAAAATGTTGCTCCTGTTGTTTCAGTCTGGATCAATCTTCATCCATCTTGAGTTTCTCGCTGTTGGTTACTTCTCTTTTACCAAAAGACCTTTTCCTTCCCGCGGTAGTTTCTTGGTATCCGAATATTTTCTATTGGGGACAGTTTCCCTGTAAAAGTTTCTGTTGCTGACTGACACTAAGAAAAACATTAATGACGTCAGATCTAAGGAGAATATCTGTCTTGTTTTCTCATTTCAGAAAAATCAACCAGTTTGTATTTTCTGATAGTGTGGACATTTAGTAAGCGTTGTACAAATATAAAAAAGAAATTACAATATTCTTTTTTCTGATGAATAATGTAGAATGGTCGTGATAATCACAGCAATACTTCCCAGCCCCAACTGCGAATGTCATCTGTCACCCACCGGTGGTCACCCATCTACTTATACAAGAGTGATTCGTTTTCGGTAACGGAAAGGAAACACGATACTTTACCCATTTGGCCTTATGGAACAGGAAAGCTAGAAAAAAAAATCCTAAAAATAATTTCATATTGTAAGATAACAAACCCCATAAAGGAACCTGTATTTTCCAATAGCATATTTTAATTAACTCTTATATTGTTGTGCACATCTTCACTTTTCATATTAATTGTTTTTTTCTTTATCGGTCGAAGCCTTCAGCAAGAGTTCCAAAAGAATCGAAAACACTTTAAAGGTGAAAGGGTAAAAGTGAACGGGAAACTGAAGCATTAACCTACATGCAAGAATAAATATCAGATGAGTGACATTAATGAATATAATAAGAAGCAACTTTCTCTACAGAATGTATTATATTTACCAGAGATCATAGCAAATTGAGTTATGCAGTTATTGCGTCTCTGCTGTTGTGGTTTGATAATGATGAAATATCAGAACATGATGATTTAGAATAAACTGGCCATATATATCAGAAATCGACAAGGAAGCTATACGAAAAAGAAAGACAAAAAGTTATAACCACCGAAACTGTAAATTTCTGTACAAAATCGAGAGGCAGTCTAGGACACTAAATGGCTGTTAATAATAATCTCACTTCTACACGTATGAAGCGATATGTTTTAGGTCATTTGTTCTTCTATTATTAGAATGCTGTCCTCCAATGTGGATGCCATCTGCTGAGAGAGATTTATCTCTTTTAGTTAGAGAATTTCGTGGTCGTAGGTTTCTTTTTCCTAATAGTAGCAGTTATGACTTAGACCATCGACGGATGGTCTTTTATTTGTCACTTTTTCATAAGTAGTATTTTAATAGAGATCTTTCACATTCACAACTGATCCCTGATCCCCCTAATCTGCCGAGAACAACCAGATTCGCTGAACGGCGGCGCCAATATGCAATAGATGTACTTCGCTGTCAGACATCTCAGTTCAAGTGTTCCTTTCCTCCTCACACTGTTGGATTGTGGGTCATTCTCTCTGAGGATGTTGTACAATTGGAACCTCAAAAGTTCAAGCGAAGATGCAATGCACTTCCCTGAAACAATTCTTCCTGTATTTAAATACTACACTTAGATTTTATTTATTTATTTATTTATTGTTTCATTTATTTATTTAATAATTTATTTATTTATACATTTGTTAATATTTCTTTTTTTTCTTTTTTAATTACTGATCTATCGTTTCTCTCTTACCTTCTGTTGCTACTTTGAAATGAACACCATATCCTTTGAAAGCTTGAATTTAAAGTATTTGAACTCAGTGGGCTCGTTCCAAATAAATAGATTTCATCTTCTGTATAATAATAATAATAATAATAATAATAATAATAATAATAATAATAATAATAATAATAATAATAATAATAATAATAATAATAATAATAATAATAATAATAATAATAATAAGGAATGATAACAGCGGCACAAGAGCAGGCCCTAAGAACCAGATATGTTCAGAGAACGATAGACGGAAATAACATCTCTCCCATATGTAGGACTTCCAATACGAAAAATGAAACCATAAACCACATAGCAAGCGAATGCCCGGCACTTGCACAGAACCAGTACAAAAATAGGCATGATTCAGTGGCAAAAGCCCTCCACCGGAGCCTGTGCAAGATACATCAGCTACCTTGCAGTAATAAGTGGTACGAGCACCAACCTGAGCGAGTGAATTAGAAAACGATCAGGCAAAGATCCTCCGGGACTATGGTATCAGAACGGATAGGGTGATACGTGCAAACAGACCAGACGTGACGTTGATTGACAAAGTCAAGAAGAAAGTATCACTCATTGATGTTCGCAATACCATGGGACACCAAATTTGAAGAGAAAGAGAGGGAAAAAATGGATAAGTATCAAGATCTGAAAATAGAAATAAGAAGGATATGGGATATGCCAGTGGAAATCGTACCCATAATCATAGGAGCACTAGGCACGATCCCAAGATCCCTGAAAAGGAATCTAGAAAAACTAGAGGCTGAAGTAGCTCTAGGACTCATGCAGAAGAGTGTGATCCTAGAAACGGCACACATAGTAAGAAAAGTGATGGACTCCTAAGGAGGCAGGATGCAACCCGGAACCCCACACTATAAATACCACCCAGTCGAATTGGAGGACTGTGATAGAGCAAAAAAAAAAAAAAAATAATAATAATAATAATAATAACAACAACAACAACAACAACAACAACAATAATAATAATAATAATAATAATAATAATAATAATAATAATAATAATAATAATAATAATAATAATAATATAGCACGCAACTCAGCTCTGAACTTAGGCACCATAAGTTCAGATCAAAACTTCAGGCTTCTGGGGAGAACAGGTCTCCAGCTGTGGTAGTTTGGTTATTTTCTTTAATTTTCTTTTATTTTCTTCAATTTCTTTGATTTCATTCGCTTGTGCTTTTGCTATTTCTACTTTTTTCATAATTTCATTCCGAATATTTTTATATTTGTAACTACAAACATCATCAGTTTTTATTATATATATATTTTTTTTTTACTTGACAAATCAAGTTTTTTCCTAAAACTGAAAAACAAAACAGAAAAAACAAAACTGTTAAAGAAAGAGCTGTTATGTCGGAAGAAGTTTGGAACCAAATTTTCCAATTAGTGTTTATTACAGTCAACTTTTTTCCTCAGTTGTTTTCTTTATTTACTTTATTTTTCCTTTTTTATTCAGGCTTCCATCTTTCTGATAATTTCCACCTTTAGTCCATCATCGACTGTTTCCGAACTCAAACCACTCATTCCCTTTTCTCTAGTAAGTCTCGTTCATAATGCATTCCAACCCTTTCATCTTGTAGGCAATTTATTCTATTTCTTTTTCATCCTACTCCCCAGTTTTTAACTTGGTAAAGGTCCTCATCGCATTCCTTCTGGCCTCTTCTCTCCCCTCCTGTCCTCGACCTGGAACAGCCCACTTCCAAACCATGAAAGGAATTCTTATTCGTTCGTTTGCATAGGATCCTCCTCCTCTGTAAAAATGTGTTGATTCTCCATGAAAGCGATTATCTCACCTCTCTCTCACTCGCCCATCCTCTTCTCTCCCTTTTTACTTTCTCCTTCCTTTGTGCATTCCTTCCATGCCTCAGTCCTTCCATTCCATTTGATGCTAATTACTTTATTCGGTTAAATCATCCCCTTGATGATCATCAATGGACTCTGTGAATGGATACTTATTATTGTCAAGTGTTTTGCGATCATTGTTTTGCGAATCATTTTAATCCTTGTAGTAGCGGTTTAATTAGATTCTTATTATCATGTAGGGAATATTAGCTAATGTGTGTTTGTGTGTTTCGATTATTATGAAAAGTCATTTGGTTTATCTCTTTGTAAGAGGAAGTTTATGGAGCAGTCAATGATAACCCCATATACGGCGGAAAATTTGAATGAAAACAAATTCTGAAAATGCTGTCCTATACATTAACAAGTGGAAACCTTTACGAAACTGAAAAACATTAGAAAGATCTAGGTGAGCTCAGCAATTTCAGGAGCAGTGACTGAAAAACCATTAACTTGTTGGAAGGTTTTAGTAGTCAGCCGAAGACGCACATTCAAGAGTATGTGGCGAAATTCCTATGGAAACTGAGAGACTGCCCTCATAAATAATACGATCATAATCATTTTCAATATTGCTAAATATTTCATTTGACATTCGAGTGCAACTCAAGTTATTGTGACACATCAATATACGTAGAATCCTCAGCTTGCATGAAGCTATGTATTTTTCAGATGGACTCTTTCCTGCTGAGGTGCCTTAACGAAAGACCCGTTAAATTACAAGAAATCTTTCCCCTACGCTTCTGCAAAAGTGAAGAACAGTCTTCAGGCAGTGTTGATAATGATAATGATATAAGTTTTGTGAAATTTCTGATATCAACTAGTTTAAAAGGTCTTAACCTTCTCCTATATATGCAGCTTTGCTAATTTGTCATTTTCTTATTTAGATATCATTCGTTGCTTTTATCGCTTAATATTCATAAGCTTTTTATTCCTTAGAAATTTTTTTCCAAGTTAATGACTGTTTTGTCTCGGTTACTAAGATTTTTCTGGAGAATAAATCAGAATGAAATCAATAGAAATTGCATGAAATGCCCTACCTATTTTAAGTCAGTTCGAGGTATAAAATTTTTTTCAGAAAGAAAGAAAGCACAGTAAACTAGGCCAAATTCTGTCGTAGGAATTTACATTTAGAATATCTTGGCCTCCATATACTCACTTGCCTCTGTTAGTAATCATCTATAAGAATTCTACTGAGATTTCAAGAACATGAAGCTTTCTGGCGTCAAGTAGAAGCTTTACCTTCGTTGTCACATATATTTAATTCCTAAAAACTCCAGTTTTGTATCTTTCACTAGGAAATGTAAGGAGTCTACGTTTCACTTACTATAATGGATAACACATACAACGAGAAATAGGGAATTAGAAAAGTGACTGATGGTTAATTTGAATACATCGTGAAAAAAATGATTTCTGCCATTCGTCACTCAGACGTAAGGAGAAAAACATGCCATGTAGCGTAATAAAGATTTAAAACTCGTCAGATTTTCCATTATTCTATCTGATTACAGTTTACCACATACACACATACATACATACATATATATATATATATATATATATATATATATATATATATATATATATATATATATATATATATATATATATATACATATATACGAGTACTACACTGTCCTGTAATATCTAATTCGCTCTACCTCGGAATTAATATATTTTCATATATGCTTAACCAAAGGGGAATTTTTTCTCGATGATAGACTTGTCTGGACCTGGGCGCGAACCCATGGATCCTTTCAAATCCAGGAACGTCAGTGAAGCTTTTACCTACTACACATATAACACACACACACACACACACACACACACACACATATATATATATTATATATATATATAATATATATATATATATATATATATATATATATATATGTGTGTGTGTGTGTGTGTGTGTGTGTTGTAATGATTACATATAAATATGAATGTATTGGGACATTCTATGTGTGGCAACATGTTGTTGCGTTAATGTGTTGACTCCTGTATTCCAGTAGGATCTTGCAGCATTTGAACACAAGTGATATACACCAAGATCATCAGTTTAAAAAGGCAACGGTAACCGATGCCCAATTGGCAAAATACATGTTGTCGTTCTCATGATAGTCTTTGTCCATGTCACAGTCCTAGA
>NC_061097.1:1683637-1708637 GCF_015104395.2 Macrobrachium nipponense
CATTCCAGTGAATCGTGATACATTGCAATGACATAATTATTTCGTGAAGTGTTATAGTCATATTTTGAATCTTAAAACTTCGAGTAAACTTTTTGCTCGAAACATAGGGCAAAATTGTCTAATGTTTTGTTTGTACCTGAACCTTAAAGTAAATTCTTTACAATATTCTTAGTCTCAGTCGCTACAGATCTGAATATCTTGTAGATGTACCGGCAGTGCTGTTGTGTCTACCTGTGTGTCAAGCAACGGTGTTAAACAGAAACAATTACAAATTACGCTTCCAATGTGATTATAGACGCTATTTTTGAGTAGTGCATTTTCTCCTCCTGATCTGTGTCAGAACCTTTGAAGGAAACCCTTTTTTACTCTTCCATGTTAACTTTACAATTAGCTCTGGTTAATTTTGATTATATCTTCTCATACCTGGTGTGGCATTAGTTAGTGTTTGTAATTCTGTTTAACATAACCCACAATGCACGTGGTTCAATGGAAACCCCTGTAATATCCCTTGCATTTCAGTGAAATAATACTGAATTTTAATGGACGCACTGTGTTTTCTTTTGAACCACTTTTGGGAGTTTAGTATACTTTTCACAATAATCATTTGACTATTTCTGTTCGCAGGTCCCCATTTGTCGTTGGTCATTTGTAGTCACTGACTAAGTTATCCTGTTGCAAAGGCATCCTAATTGAGCCAAGTAATTTATTTAGTCAATCTTCTTAATTACTTTTGAGAGGTTCATCTTATTACTTTATACACAGAAACACGATGAACCTCTCAAAAGGAGCTTGGACTCAGATATTATAGATAAAATCTTCCTCCAACCAATAATAAGAAAATTAGAGAGATATTGTCAACTGGGTGACGTAACTCCTGACCTTAGGACCTCTTGGTATAAATACTACTTTTTCTATATACCTTCTCAGTCATCACTTGCCATTAACTTTCTACATTTGACAACTGTAGAAGAATTTATAATGACACTGCCCAATGGATATAAGTTATCTATCTATTTACATCTTTCTGTCTCTATTTATTCATCTGTTAACAAGAGATAATCCTGTACTAAAATTCTTTTTTCTTCTGCTCAGCAGATGTTTAATTTCCGACGCACATTTATGAAAACCTAGAGAATTGTCACCACTGAGGCCATCTCACTTATAATAAAATATCGCTGTAGACTGTTGAGACTATTCACCTAAGACCAAATTATTCCTGTGAGCTTTTTCACTTTTAACCAGAATAAAAGGGTTTGAAGAGTGTTCTCTCTCTACTGAGTGTTATGAAATGTTTTCCTGTAACTCTGATTCTCTATAATCAGTTTCTTCATTTTTAATATTATATTAATTTCATGATTAATTTCTTGCAAAAAGCATCCAAGCATGTTGCTATATACGAATTATTTATAGAATTACTGAAAGACTATAGTACTGTTCTTAATTATGATTATACTAGACAACACATTCACAATCATCAACCGTTTCGTCCGAGTTCACAGTCTTATGAAGATTTTGATTAGACATATGTTTTCGCTTTACCTCGAATAATATATTAATTTTAACAACTTTATATCTAGTTTCACCTTTCCAACTTTGATACTTCACTAACGCTTATCCAATACTTATCTCTTATCTTTCTCTTTGATATTTTACGGTTATTTGTCGTTATATTTTACGATTATATTGCCTTTGCGTGATATGCTGATAATCACAAAGAAAAAAATAAAAACTTAATTGCCTACTGAAATTGAATATCGTGAGTATGAAATATATAGAATAAATTGAAATATGCATTTATAGAGTAAAGCTAAATCTTATGCAATAATCGATATGGAATAAGATATATATATATGAGTAAAAACTATTGTAATCGCTTAATGATTTCATGTAATAGCTCCTTTTCCTAGAAAAGTTATTCAAAATTCAAAGTTTAAGGAAATTTCCGAAAAGAGCGAATAGTCTTCATTTATGAAAAATATAAAGCTAGGAGTTGAAACTACTCTTCAGGGTTAATCTCGATGGACCAAGACTTTGGAAGATTTCCGGCCGTAAAGCAATTAATGTAAAAAAAGTTGCATATTTACTGAAACTGCTGAAACTCGCGTAAATTTTCAAAGGCTAAACTCCTCAAGTAAAACTCAACACAAAATTTATCAGAATTGCCTCAGCAGTTTTATAATGTACCCCATTTCACTCCTTTCACCTCTCAAAATTAAGAAGGCAAAGAAAGGTAAGCGTGACAAAGCCAGGGAACGTAATAAAAGAAATAAGGGTCTTCAAAAGCGTCGTTTCCAGGTAAAGAAAATCTGCCTCTTGCCGTTCCTTCCAGGAGAGGAAAGATGATAGGACTTCTCGCAGTTAAATATTTTGAACTACTATGAGATTCAGGGCCTCTGTAACACGGTTTTTTCGCGATAACTTTTTATCTATGCCATTTTCATAATATAACGCTTTATTTCAGAATACACAATTATATCTCCACTAAATGTTTTGACTGTATTCTGCATTACGTAGGTTGAATAAAATTTGGTACTTACAATGTAAAAGTGACTTTTTTTGAAGGACGGGGCCACTTACTATCAGAGAAAAGGTTTCGAAAGCACTCGTTACGTAACTTATGACAGCATTTCTTCCCTCTTTCTCAATGGATGATGGCTATACGTAACAAAGCTATACCTCTGGCAACTATGACAAACAAATTTAAATACAAGCAAAGCAGCACACCTTTATGAACTCTGAACCTCTCCACTGATAATTGTCATAATGAAAAAACCAATAAAATATGTTAATAAATACAAAAGCACTTCGATTATTAGTTCTAACTCCCAAAATAAGTTTCCTAAGAAATTATAGTCTGCTGTATAGGTCACAATCAGATTGACAAGATGTAAGGAATAGATGGTAATTTTCAAAAACATAGTAGACAAGCTTAATTTGATAACTGATATATCCAATGTCATGCAATTTTTATTTATTGGCTATCTACCTATTTACTGAAAAAAAAATAGCCGGTACCGTATTTTGGCTTTAAACCTTCACCAGCAATTATCGTCAGAATGGTAACTTTCATGTGGCTCCACGCACTTTGGCCTCGTTATAATTCAGGATAACACTGAAGGCTATCATGGACATTGTTGGATTAGAAAATTTAACTTCTGGCTATAAAAACTCATTTCTCGAGTAGTTGTAAGAAGTGCTAAATGATCCTCAAGGATCCCAGCAGTTGGCCTAAACGTTTAATTCATGTATATTACTGCTATGCTGTGGACGGCACTACTGCTACAGTAGTATTGCTACGCTAGCACAGATACCACCCACCCACATCTATGTATCGTTCCGCCATTCATAAAGTCTTTGGGTTTCAGAGCCGATGAAACAAGGTGAATGGGTTTTCTGTCTAGTAGATGGGCGGCGCAAACACTTTCGTGAAAAGGTGTTTTTCTTTGCTTACGTAATTAATGTTTTTCGACTCTTGGCTCGTAATCATTGGCCATGGCGTCGGCTAGATAATTTTTACTCTATAAAAATTAAAACTATCGGGTTTAGGTTATTGATAATGCTGACAAAATTTGTGTGTGGTTGTAAAATATACATATGTCAACTTTCAGCTACATCCGATGCTTTAACAAGGAACAAAGTTAAAAAACCGTGTTACGGAGGCCCTGAATCTCATAGTAGAAAATAATTTCATTGTAATTCTGAAGGATGCGACTGCATCAGTAACCCTGCTTCCTCATATAAAAAAAGAGTAAACTTACATAGAATTGTCTACCAGATGGGGAAGTATGGAATGCAAACAAACCAAAATATCTCATAAAAGTGAATCAACAATAGGAAAATCGCTATAGAGGCAAAATCTATCTCAGAACATTTGGGGTAATGTAGCATGGTGCTTTAAAGGACGAACGACCCATCGGCTTCGATAGTACCTCCAACCTGATGGTTATAGTTCTGTTGCGAGGAAAAAGAAACGACCTGTTTCCGGCCAGGCTGACAACGTGGCACATTCGCAATGGAGACAAAAAAATAATGAATAAATGACAAATATTACAGGATCTTGATAAGAAACGTAATCACTTTTCAAAGGTGAATATTTTACGTTTGGGGCACCCTGGCTAGAATGGTATCAACATAAAATCTAAACGAGAGAGAGAGAGAGAGAGAGAGAGAGAGAGAGAGAGAGAGAGAGAGAGAGAGAGAGAGAGAGAGAGAGAGTATACAATAACTTTCAGAGAAGGTCTGAATCCCTTCACCTCTGCCTTCCCAGTCTCCCAAAACAAATACAGTGTAAGAGGAATAAACTCAGCCTCCACTTCCTGGTAAACGAAAAACCTCAAAAGGTTTACCAAGAAACAGTTTTATCTTGATGGTTGGAGATCTCAGTCAATGTATCTAGTGAAAAGAGCATTCGGAACCAAGAGTTGAGACTCGAGTCTGGATTAAAATGAGCATTCGAAACCAAGAGATGAGACTCGAGTCTGGATTAAAATTTGACGATGCGCATCCAAAATTATGTTGATAATAACGGCGGGGAGCATACCTCCATTTCTTTCATTCGAGTGCTTATTTGATATTTTAGTGGTATGATTATTTTACCAATCTATTTCAAGCTTACTTTTAATTTAGATTTGATTAAGAATAAGTTATTACTTAAATATGTTCCTTTTATTTACTTCCGCACTGTTGAATAGGGCATTTTATTATCTGTGTATTAAATTAATGATTTGTTTATAGACTCATGAATTGAATGAAGTCTGTTTTAAGAGAAATTTCCCTAACTTTTTTTGTTACATTTTACGTAATCCTTTCACCTATAAATACAATTTTCGCTTATTAAGGATCTCATATATTTTAATTACTAACATTGTTGCAGTATTTATATTTATGCCATTTTTATAACGTAGTCACGAATATTTCTTACAGTTAGTCTTTAACACAGGTACTTCCGATAACCTTGATCTTTCCAAGTGATGTTTTTCGTCGAGAATGAAGTGTAGAGGACTTAAAAGGGTCCTCAGATTGCAATGCAAAATGTGCGGAAAAGTATGATAATTCCGGTTAGTTACCGATGGTTGTCCTTATTTCATACTCGTAAACTGTCGGAAGTAGATTCAAACGTTTATTAGCCGGGTCAAAGAAATTTATGGAGATTGTACTGTACCCATGTCATTTGCGTGTAAATTTTATGTAAAATATCGTGGAAATGGGTGAACGAAATTAGTTGGACGCCAACAGACTGTCATCAGTTGAACCTCTCGTGCTAAAGAACCTAGACATTTTAAATGCTTCATAGCGAGCAGCATATCTGGGCACCCCTAATAAAGACAGTATCTATTGAGGTCACTTGTGGAAGTTTTAAACTTTAGGAGTTATTCACAATCATTTGCCTACCTGCATTAATCCATTCCGAGATAACCTTGACCAATTTTTTCTTATAACAATCATGGATTATTGATAATGCAGTATGTGAAAGTTTTACAACAGGGATGTTATATGAAATAGGATTAAAAGCGGTAATGCAGAATATTGCACTAGACAAAAGGAAAATGCGAGGGGAAGGGAAATCGAAGGAGAGAAACTGCAAGAGAAATGTAACGGCAAGACACAACGCTGGTGTCGTAAACACTCCGGAATATCCATTCCTAATGGATCTGCTTTCTCCTAATGGAAGCAGACGCAGCAGCATTTAGAGGATTAATAGAGAAGTTTTAATGATGACAAATGTTATTTCAAGGAAGATGAAATGGGAAGCACAAAACAAAGAGAGGGAAACTTGATGCGAACACTTAACGTATATATTTATACGGTCTGTGGTTGTATTCATCCATAACAGAGATAGAGAGATCTGTCTTTACTGAGAGAGAGAGAGAGAGAGAGAGAGAGAGAGAGAGAGAGAGAGAGAGAGAGAGAGAGAGAGAGAGAGAGAAATGCTTTAGCGGTATTTGTAATATTTTATCCCTAAAGGCAACCCCCTTTACCAGGGATGGCGCCAGGACAGTCTTCTTGTTCTCAGAGGTCATTAGGTTTAGGTTGCAAGACCTATGCCCTTATCTCGACGCCATTTGACGATGTTACCTTGGAAACTCGAGCCCATATCCTCTGATCGCTTCATTTCTAATTTTTTTTTTTATATTACTTAAGTTTATTGTAGTCTATTCCTACCAAGTTTAGAACTATTATTGTTAAACTTCATTTGTTTGTCACATGAAGTTATTGATGGGTAAACAATAAGTGTAGTAACGATATTTTTAAAATTTCTATAGTTATTTGCAATTTCATTAACACTAAAGTGGATGCTTACACATTCCTGATACGTGCAAGGATAAGAAAACCACATCTGGCCAGATGTTGACAGACCGTATCGAATTCTTGTATTGGATACCCAAGCGAACAATCTTAAACCTTATAGAAATTGCCTGCATCCAGCCATGACCTTGATAGAAACATAATAACTTATTAAGTTGATGTACGTAACAACGAAAGTAGGCTTCCTATATCTCGTGAGAGCATATTCTTCACATGCAATATTATGAAAAAAATTTTGGCGTCTATTTCACCCCGTAATATGATGTGGCTTTGATACGTAGATGATATGTCTACATTCTGGAACAAGAGCTGGGAGATTCCATTGAATATTTAATAGACTACCTCGCTAGTCCCGACCGTTAAATTAAAAAGGTAATTGAAAAATAAAAAAGGTGAATTGCTTTTCCTAGATGTTTTAATCATAATAGAACAGAATAGATATGCCTTCACAGTGCGTAGGAAACCTCCTGTCGCTGTTTCCAATATGAACTTTGTAAGTTACCATTTCTCTCTCCGTCAAAATCAGGGTTGGCTGCAATCTATTTTTATAAGGGCTCAGATATCTTCGCTTGGGTATCTAGGAAAAAAATTTAATACGACGTTACTCAGTCCCTGTACCCAGCAAATGATTATAAGTTGAATTAAATAAGCCTAACGTTTGAACACATCATATCCAAAATCCATTTATTTTTCATTATCCGAAATCTATCGGTAGCTCTCGTATTATTGTATATCTGAAAAGAACAGCAGACTCCGGTATTCATGAGATTACCGTCAGCAAGTGAAGTGAAATTTTCGTTGGGGAAACAAGTAGATCCATCTCACAATGACTGATAGGGCAAAACAGATCAGTGAGATATGCTTCAGAGAGCTGGGGAATTTCCGTACATCTGAGGGATAACAGTCATAAGCTGAAATGAAGTGGCGCAAAGCTTTTTTTATTTTTTTTATTTTTTTCAAATCTAGCTGCCTCTAAAAAAGGAAGATTCTGGATCTGCCATCATCAATCAAACTGATAATATGAATCTGTCAGGAGGACACTGGAAATTGGAGCTAACGAGGACCAAAAACACCAGTGGACTGGCCCCTTTGATTCACAGGACAAGCACTTCCATCTTCATACCACGCTCGTCCCCGAGCCACACCTGTATACACCATATAAATAAGAATGTCAGATTTGTCAGATTTACCAATGATAAGGATTTTTAATAAGATGCACATATCTGAAACGACCCACACAAGTCAATGTTGGTTAGGTGTGTAGATATTTTTGTAGTACATAAGTATATAGTAATATGCATTCTGTTATTTTCTCTGGCAAAAACTATATGAACATTCACTTTATGAAACCTAAAATATATAACGGAAATAACAACAGTTTGCCATATTAGTAAGAATGAATTATAAAAGGTAAGGTCGAAATTACAATTAATTTATTGTATCATGTCGTTCAAATCAAATGTCAGTTTTCCCCTCATGGTATCTAAAATCTTCAATTGAGATATAATTTTACAAGTTCGAGGTACATAGTCTCTCTCTCTCTCTCTCTCTCTCTCTCTCTCTCTCTCTCTCTCTCTCTATTAGCCATTTAATGGATAGTTAACTTAATAACTAGGGTACAATGACAAAATCATGTCTTAATAATCAGCAACGGGAAAAAATCCTGATTTTAACAGCACAACACAAGAGGGAGGGATGGTTAAATAAGATATATTCTTGATTGATCAATTCTTGTATTTTAGGATAGCGTTGCAAACTATTATTATAAGTAGCTTTCTGGTTTCACTCCATTGCAGGTGACCAACTATCATGAGTAAAATTAATATCACGGTCATCTCTCTCAAAAGTGTAAAGAGAGTTCGGAACAAATGATATCAGCTTTTAACGAAACGATGGTTGTTCTACTGTAGTACACCCCAGCCACCCACTTTGTTTTCCATCAATCTAATCAGATTCGTTTACTATCTGCTGATTTCTTTTAATCTATAATCCATTTGCAGCTTTCTTTCATTATTTATAATGAACATTTTTTCCCATATCTCTTTCGGTCTCTTCTATGTTTTTCTTGCCATCTCTGTATATTTTTCTCATAAAATCTCCTTTTTTTGCTATCTCCTATCGATGTAAGGGTCATGTAATCTGCAGCTTTCAGTTATCTTCCAATATTTGTAGAATTACCGTTTACAGAATTCAGGAAGAAGTCTTGTTCCTGTTGCAAGATTACCTGAAGCCAGAAGGTAGAATTAGAGCACAGCTAATTCCATCGCGAGAGACGAAACACAATTTCCATAGAAAAAAATAATATGGAAAGGTGCTACAGCTCTCGAATATTCCAAGTGTATCTTGCATAGATGTCAGATTCATAATACCTTTAAAAGACTGTTTCGATCACTCACTGAAATGTCTTCAAACAGAATTACGATATAATAACTGCAAATATGAACCTACACAAAATCTAAATACGTATTCAAATTTTGACTCCTACTTAACTATAAGATGTAAAATCAATAGTATTTCTGTGAAAGATATATTTGTAGTCTCTTATCATCACGTCATTATCATTCAGCAATATCATGTGGTCTAACAAAATGTTCAGCCACAACCAAATGAAAAAGAGACATATATAATAATATGGCCGACGATTAATTTTTAACACTCATGACTACTTAAACGTGTAATAAAGAATAGCAGTAACTCTCAAATTCCATTCCCGGATAGAAACGGTTGAAATTGCTCTCAGCAAAAATGAGTATTGGTGACTTCTTGCTTTCATCCTGGATCCAGGGCAAGAAAATCCACAGCGCACATTTTGTTTCCAACATGTACAGTAAACTTGCATTTTCATCTCTTGACAAACATACTGTACTTTGAAGTACATATTTTATGTTATATCTATATATATATATATATATATATATATATATATATATAATATATATATATATATATTTCATTTTATTTTATGATAAATGTAGTTTCTTGTTACAGATAGATTCGGTTTGTCACTACCGAAAATGAATTCTCTATTGACATTTATTTGAGAAAAGACTGATGGGATCTTTGACAATTTAAAATGGTGATTCATGCTTTTTGGATTTTGAATTCATCTTATTTAACTTTCATGTTAGCTTTTTGGGGAAATAACGACTCTATTTTTGTATCTTAAGAGTTTGAATTAGCCCCTAGATTCAATGACTGATTTAAGCTACGCAGAAAGCAAGATGCTGAGAACATCGAAGGTAGGTCACGTGTGTGCGTGTGTGTGTGTGTTACAGTGTGATATGACCTTGTTCAACTAAAAGAAGAAAATTCCTATACTGGTAACGTGACATACCTTCGATGTTCTCAGCATCTTGCCCTCTGCGTAGCTTAAATCAGTCATTGAATCTAGGGGCTAATTCAAAATCTTAAGATACAATAATAGAGTCGTTATTTCCTCAAAAAGCTAACATGGAAGTTAAATAAGATGAATTCAAAATCTCAAAAAGCATGAAACACCATTATTAAAATTGTCAAATAATCCCATCAGTCTTTCTCAAATAAATATCAATAAAGAATTCATTTTCGGTAGTGACAAACCGAATCTATCTGTAAAAGAAACCACATTTATCATAAAGGAAATGTTAAAGTTCATCAATAATATTAAGTGTCACACCACACTTCCTCTCTCAGAGAGAATGAAAAGTAACTGTCACTGAATTTTAAAGTGTTTTTTATCCGGTCTCTCTACCTTATCGATGGATCTTCTGCCTCCTTTGGCCCTCCAAGTCTCATGTGACCACCACTAGAGTTCTCGTCTAATGACCCCATTGATTACCACCTAGAGATTATATTGCTACATGCCCATGGACGCACGAACGTAAACACGTTATTTTACTCTGATAAAAATGCGTTCTCATGTATTATGTGCACGCCCTATTTAGTGCACCGATGTATGTACGCGATGATCTGGAACTTTCCACGAACATAAGCACCCTATTTGATGCATGAACTGATGCACACACGCACTTGCCTTTTTCTGACGTCACAATCATATGATTTTTGGCTGACTAGGTCATTTGCAAGCCCCACTATGTCGCTGGTGTGATTGGTAATATTATGATTGCGTAAGCTTGTCTTGTCTCCTTAAAATGTTTTTAAGCGTTTTCCAAAACACTAGAGACTATTGTTGTGCATTCCAATCTTTTTCACATCACTTGTTGCCTAATTTCCACTATTACATATATCCAGTGCCTATTACACACATACACACACACACACACACACACACACACACACAAATATATATATATATATATATATATATATATATATATATATATATATATATATATATATATATATATATATATATATATATATATATATATAATATATATTAAATAAAATTGGAGCTGCAGCTTTCGGAATCATACTTGTAGGCTTCCAGGGAAAGGCATTCGATATAAATTGAAGGTTTATTGCTGATGCCGACGTTTCACAAACTACATTGTTGCATTTTCAAGGGTGAAATACAGCGAGTTGATTCTTAATAATTAATCATAAAAACACTTATAATAAAATATAAAATAAATAACTAAAATCACTTATTAAAATGTTAACTCATTTAAAAAATATACATATATAAAAACAAAAAAGACAAAAAAAAAAACACAACACCATTGGCACGAAAAAGACCTACCCAGACGGGAGTTGAAAGGAAACAGTTGAAACAAAGTTACAATAATAATAAACAAGGCACACCCGTACAGTAAGGCAACGACAAGACAAATAGGGCCATTAAGCAATGAACAATTGTGTAGATGAGGTTTGGGTGTTTAATGATGGGACAGTTAATGTCATTATGGACTCTAGGGTTGTTAGGTCATTGTTTTTCTGCGTTTGTCCTATTATCTGAAAATCTTTGTTATCTATGTATGTTTTGCATAATATGGAATGATTTTCTTATAGTGGATTGTTTCTGGGTTGGACAGTCTGCTTCCAGTTCTAAAACTAATTCCTCTATGGGCGTCTATGCGTACCCTTAGCAGTCGTTTGGTACATCCAACGTAAGTCCCCCTGGTTACACATGGGGCAAGTATACTTATAAAACAACGCTGGACGTAAACAACGGACTAACTTTGTCCTTGAGCTTGAAAAAGGACCCGATGGTGCAAGGATTTTTGGAATCAATTTTAGATTTAAGGCAGGGCAATTCTCTCTGAATTAGATTTAGACACTTTTCCTAAAAAAATCATCATATAAGTAAGGGAACGTTGCAAACATTTTCATTTTCGGCACAGTATGGATAGCAGTGGGCACTTCCATTTTCTTGTCTAAGAACTTGTTTAAGGCTCTGAAGAACACCCTTTGAGGAAAACAGTTATTACTAAGTAGTTCGCCAAAGTTACGACCTCTGCGGGAAGGCCATCCAACTGGACGAGTGTGTAAAGGCCCTGTGGAGGAGAGTAGAAATGGAGTTTAATTCAAAATTAGAATGACAGAAGCTGTAGAAATTCGTGCCCAAACCTGTAAAAGTATCTTTTCTATAAATCCCCTGTATAAAACCCTTGTTCATTTCTAGAGACAATAACATCCAGGAACGGTAATTTATTGTTAGATTCCTTCTCCAGGGTGAATTTGATGTTCGGGTGTTGGGTGTTAACATAGTCTAAAAAGGAGTCGGCATTAAAATCACGCTTGAAAAGAGCAAAGTGTCATCGACGTAACGTTTATAAAACAAGGGGTAGAAAGAAAGAGGGCAACTATCCAACGCCTGTTCTTCCAGAGAACCTCATAAGATATTGGCGAACACCGGACCTAAAGGGGAAACCCATTGCCATCCCCTCCACCTGTATATACAATGTTATTAAAATAAAGGCCGTGTCCAGCACGGCCAATTCTAAAAATGCTTAAATAACGTCCTGTTAAAATTATGAAAAAAAAACACCCTCACTAGGAAACAACTTATTTAAAATGATCTCGATGGTCTCTCCCACTGGGGACGTTTGTGAATAGAGATTCCACGTCCAGGCTAACCATGAATAAGTCAGAATCCTCTTAATAATCTCATCTTTGAAACTAGCAGAGTTTTTTATTGAGTAAGTTTCTGCTTAAGGGTTCTAATATTGGAACAAGGTATTTATAATATCATCAAAACCGAGGATAAGATAAACAGATTTTAAGGACATTAAAGCAAAACAAAGTCATAGACGAAAACACCTACCAAAACCTCTTCGTCACAGGTTTCGTCATATGGATTGATGTATGGTTTGCCCAATGTGCACAAGGCAGGGACTCCAATGCGGCCCATTCTTTCTTCTTATGAATACAGCAAATTATAGAATAGCTAAATACCTTGTTCCAATATTAGAACCCTTAAGCAGAAACTCTTACTCAATAAAAAACTCTGCTAGTTTCAAAGATGAGATTATTAAAGAGGATTCTGACTTATTCATGGACGTGGAATCTCTATTCACAAACGTCCCAGTGGAGAGACCATCGAGATCATTTTAAATAAATTGTTTCCTAGTGAGGGTGTTTTATTTCATAATTTTAACAGACGTTATTTAAGCAATTTTTAGAATTGGCGTGCTGGACACGGCCTTTATTTTTAATAACATTGTATATAGACAGGTGGATGGGGATGGCAATGGGTTCCATTTAGGTCCGGTGTTCGCCAATATCTTTATGAGTTCTCTGAAGAACAGGTGCTGGATAGTTGCCCTCTTTCTTTCCACCCCTTGTTTTATAAACGTTACGTCGATGACACGTTTGCTCTTTTCAAGCGTGATTTTAATGCCGACTCCTTTTTAGACTATGTTAACACCCAACACCCGAACATCAAATTCACCCTAGAGAAGGATCTAACAATAAATTACCGTTCCTGGATGTTATTGTCTCTAGAAATGAACAAGGGTTTTATAACAGGGATTTATAGAAAAGATACTTTTACAGGTTTGGGCACGAATTTTGCTACAGCTTCTGTCATTCTAATTTAAATTAAACTCCATTTCTACTCTCCTCCACAGGGCCTTTACACACTCGTCCAGTTGGGATGGCCTTCCACGAAGAGGTCGTAACTTTGGCGAACTACTTTAGTAATAACTGTTTTCCTCAAAGGGTGTTCTTCAGAGCCTTAAACAAGTTCTTAGACAAGAAAATGGAAGTGCCCACTGCTATCCATACTGTGCCGAAAATGAAAATGTTTGCAACGTTCCCTTACTTATATATGATGAGTAGGAAAAAGTGTCTAAATTTAATTCAGAGAGAATTGCCTGCCTTAAATCTAAAATTGATTCCCAAAATCCTTGCACCATCGGGTCCTTTTTCAAGTCAAGGACAAAGTTAGTCCGTTGTTTACGTCCAGCGTTGTTTATAAGTATACTTGCCCCAGGTGTAACCAGGGGACTTACATTGGATGTACCAAACGACTGCTAAGGGTACGCATAGACGCCCATAGAGGAATTAGTTTTAGAACTGGAAGCAGACTGTCCAACCCAGAACAATCCAATATAAGAAATCATTCCATATTATGCAAAACATACATAGATAACAAAGATTTTCAGATAATAGGACAAACGCAGAAAAAAAACAATGACCTAACAACCCTAGAGTCCATAATGATAAAATTAACTGTCCCATCATTAAACACCCAAACCTCATCTACACAATTGTTCATTGCTTAATGGCCCTATTTGTCTTGTCGTTGCCTTACTGTACGGGTGTGCCTTGTTTATTATTATTGTAACTTTTGTTTCAACTGTTTCTTTCAACTCCCCGTCTGGGTAGGTCTTTTTCGTTGCCAATGGTGTTGTGTTTTTTTTTTGTCTTTTTTTTTTTTTATATATGTATATTTTAAATGAGTTAACATTTTAAATAAGTGATTTTAGTTATATTTTATATTTTATTATAAGTGTTTTTATGATTAATTATTAAGAATCAACTCGCTGTATTTCAGCCTTGAAAATGCAACAATGTAGTTGTGAAACGTCGGCATCAGCAATAAACCTTAAATTATATCGAATGCCTTTCCCTGGAAGCCTACAAGTATATATATATATATATATATATATATATATATATATATATATATATATATATATATTAATATATATATATATGATTACGTGGTTTCATTGTTTTGATAACATTTTTTATGGAACTAAATACACTTTTTTGTTTTTTCTGTAATCGTTCCCAAAGAAGAAAAAAGGAATAAGATATATTATATGTAAATGTCTTAATGTATTATGTATATATATATATATATATATATATATATATAAATATATATATATTATTACATAATACATTGAGAAATTTACATATATGTGTATTTTATTCCTTTTTCTTGGGAACGATTACAGAAAAAACAAAAACGTGTTTTTTATGTATTTAGTTCCATAAAAATGTTATCAAAACAATGAAACCACGTAATCATAAGTACTAGTCATGAGACTGAGGGCGTAAATTCCTTCATATCTCTCTGGTATCTGGGCTTTTGGAACTACCTCAGTGACATTCATTACTACATAATGCTTCGGCCAGTGTTTATGAGGTTAGTTATTGTGGATGCGTATTGTGCGCTTGCTTCGGTCGAGCTAGAGAATAGGTAACTACGGCCAATATACAATTATATTCATACTCTCTCTCTCTCTCTCTCTCTCTCTCTCTCTCTCTCTGTTTCTCCTCAGTTTTCAGTTAAAGAAAATAAACATAACTAAGTTTTGTTCGTTTCCAGTAAATCGGCTGAACATCAGTAACATCAAATCTTACGATTTTCTCATTCTAGGAAGAAACCAAAATAAACTAATCGTTTCAGCGTGAACTGAAAGATAAAGGAATATATGGAAATTTTTTGATAGAAAATTAACGATAATATTACAGGGCATTCACTCATAACTGTAAAGAAAAAAATACGAATATTATATAATTTTTTTCATGGATAAATATGGAACTTACTTTGAAAATGGACCACAGTTAGTCCAAGAATTGGGACTTTGTTATCTGCCGCTCCGGAACCTTTCCACGGTATCGGATTTAGAGGCAGGAGACGTGATCCGCATTCCGATTATTGGGTAAAGTCATAGGAAGGAAAGATCAGGCGGAATAGGACGAACCATTGGAGAAAGTCAGGATGGAAAGAAATTGATAGAAGAAATGGCTGTCTGAAGTAAAGGTTGCAAAAATTGATAGAAGAAATGGTTGTCTGAAGTAAAGGTTGCAAAAGTTGCGAAAGGTAATGTGAATGAAGAGGTGTTTGGGAGTGAATTAGAGAGATAGCTTGCTTACTGCTGTTTGTATCGTTGTTATCATTGCTATAAACGAGCAGCCACTCTTACGGAGGGAACGAAATACCGATGGTCTTGCAGCATACAATATCCATACAAAAATATAAGAGCAAAGAAGAGTAATAAGAGAGAAATCATGAATTAGGAGCTCGAGGAAAAATCTGACAAGTGTGAAACAATGGAACAGCAGAAAGTAAGTGGAGAGAACACTGACGAAGAATGAAAAGTGAAACATACATAAATTAGAAAACCAAGTAAATGCATAATTGTGCAAAACTTGAAAAGGGTGGATGGTGGAAGAAAAACAAAAAGTGTGGATGCAGAGAAAGGATATCAAGAAAGGGATGTATTTGTGGATATGTGAAGAGAACAGATGTCCGAGGAGAACGATAACAGTTGATAATGTAAACATTGTAAAGACAAACTGCGGGAATCTTGGAAAGAGTGAAGAAACTCCGGCACATTAATTCTATTTTCAGTGTTATTCAGATCATCTCATTGAAATGAAGGGATAAGAAACTAGGAATAAATCTTTCTTTCTTTCATTCTTTTTCTTTTAGTGTAATAAGTAACAAAATTCTCCTGACCAAGGTGCACTATAAAGGATTGACAAAATAAGTATTGTGAAAAAATCGTGAACCCTCATTTTTTTCAATCTCTGGTTTAAGTGAATTAGGTGTGATACAGAAAATTTCGCTCTTTAGAAGCAGTCTTGCAGAGTTTCAAATTTCATCAGTGAAATATTCACTGGAGTAAAAGCTTCAGAAGCGACAATCTACCTATTATATTCTAACTGGGTAACAAAATGATCATGTGAAATGAGTGTATGGCTGTTGTTATGGAGAATGTATTCCATTAGTATGGCGGCAGATGAAATTAGGAAAATGCGCAACTTACTAAATGCAACAAAGATACAAAGAAAAACATGTTGTGGATGTGGGAAGAATTATTAAACCGATGATGTTCTTTGGTGCCATCCAAGAACAACAAACATAAATGAACGCATCTTGGGCATCCTGTGTGGTTTATTCAAGAATATTGTGAATTAAGATCTTCTATCGAGTACTTTCATTCTTTTTTCCTCATTTTGTCAGTAACTGAATTCAACCTCGAAAGAGAAGATTCTCTTAATAACAAAGCAATTCATATTCTTGAAGAAATTGCTGTGTTTAGATAGGTAAAATAATTAACAAATATTTTCGATAACAGTAACCTTGCCAATCACGACGCATGATGATTTTCTGTCAAGTGATAATAACCATTTAGCATTACCAAATATCAACCATAGGTACAAATGCTAGTTTTAAATTCAAAATTTTCTTGTGGTGAAGTGAAAGCAATGCAGACACGCAGTTTTTATACGTTCAGGAGTAACATGACTACATAATATCTCCTTAATATAATGAGAAATTAGTATAAACATGTTGTATAGATTTATAATATCTGTAAAATTAGTTCCTCACATCACTCTAACGGTATCTGTTTATATGATGAGGAAAAATGTTTTAGTTCTGCGGCAATATGTGCTGAGGAATGTAGACAAGATATAATTATGTCTGTCAGAAGATCAATTCTCACGCCTAATTCGTTGCATTGGTTAGTTGAACGGATTTTATCGCACCTCAGCCTTATGCCAGTAAAGAAGAATTTTCTCCCAGAGAGAGTTCTTCTTCATCGTAATAAGGTTTAGGTCTGAAGGACAAAGAACACTCACTGAACAAAAAAACTCTAAGGACCCAGAAACATACAAAGCAAGAGGAGAAAGGCCTCCCCTCCCCCGCCACTCTCTCTCTCTCTCTCTCTGTATATATATATATATATATATATATATATATATATATATATATATAGATATATATATATATATATATATATATATATATACTATATACATACATAAATATATATATATATATATATATATATATACTATATATATATATATATATATATATATATTTATATATATGCATATACATTATGACAAGTGTCTTTCTGATACTTCTGAATCCTTTTTTGAAAGAATACATGGGGATATTGAGGCATCAAATCTTATTAAAACATAGAGTAAAGCAAAACTATATTGTCGTTATGACCGATGAGATATTTAGCTTTTGTTCTTATTGTTCCCTAACGACATCCCAAAGTCGAAAACATGAAAATATAATTTTAATGCCTTGTCAAACTTGATTTATTGACTGTCATACCCTTGTCACGGATATCGCCGTCGTCAATCCAATTAAAACACCGGCCTTATTAAACCGATAACGACCTAAAATTTGAGGAATGTAGAACACCTGAGGGACCATTGCCCATTCCATCATTAAAAGGGATCAGCCCCTGAACATTGTTAAATTTCGCACCCTCTCACGTGTGGTCCATATGACCTGACCTCTAATCCTGCTCTTGTTTGTCGCAGTTTTGACAGATATCAGACAGGACATTTCTGTCGACTGCTGAAACCAGATGTATATATAGGGGCTGGCATGCCCCATCAAAGCGCATTTCGCCCTAGCCAGTTATAGTGGTATTATGCTCGATGATATCACACCCGAGTCCAACGATGTGTCAACCTCTTGTATTCTGAAGTGTTGGTGAAATTCTACTTCTAGTTCCTCCTCTACTCCACCGTGTGGAATCCGGACTCTGTCTCGACGTCCAATCCCGATATTTAATTAGAAGTTGCTTTGTCAGCCTTACCTACAATTCCTTGCACTCATTCCTTATTCCAAACTGTTCTCCTATTTCCATACTACTACTGTCCTATCTCCTTCAGACACCCTCATGACTTTGATTGTGCAATTGTGATATTTGTGAATTCATTGTGGAAGTGCTATTAGATCGATGTTGATCATACTATAAGTGATTTCGTTGTATTAACTTTCATTAAAATTTTTATTTTTTTCTCGTTTTTTGCCTAATTTTCATTTAACATTCATAAATCATGTAAGAGTATCCCTTGTTAGTATCTGTGATACAACATTACCTGTTTAGTAGATACGTGTACACTTCCCAGTTGTGTGCCGTCTTCAACAGTGCCACTCAACATTTACTGCCAGTGCCATTCTTGGGATAATAATCCTAAGATTCCAGTGTGAGTAATGCTTGCTTACAGTGCTTCACCATAATATTCTGTGTTTTGACTACTATTATTAATAGTTCGATCCATATATCCATGCAAAATTTTTAATCACTAGATTTAGTGTTCGTTGCTTGCAACCCAGTGGAACTTTTGCTCTTGATATTGTACATAATAATCAGTGTGATTTCAGTGCCAGAGAGCCAGTGAGAGCTCCTGTATATTTTATCTCTCTGATTGCCCTAGAGAATTATATTTGTAAGTGGACATATTACGTTTACCTTCATTCCCTTTTTTGAAAGTAATTTTTGGAGATTTTTTTAAGGTACTTAGTTTTCATTTTCCGATCACTAGTAGCGGCCACCCTTACTCAGTTGTCTTTTCCAAAAGAAAGGCATAATTTTTGTAGTAGAGCCTGTTCCCCTCAGAATTCCAGGATAAGCCTTAAAGGACAGGAAACGCTAAAGACCCCTATACAACATATAGTAAGCAAAAAAAAAAAAAGAATATATATAAATATATATACATATATATATATATATATATATATATATATATATATATATATATATATATATATATATATCTATATATATATATATATATATATATATATATATAATATATATATATATATATATTTTGCTTACTCCTTTTCTCAAATTCTCTTCTTCTTCCTTTTTCTTTTCTTCTTTTCGTTTTGCTACAGTGAGGAAGTTTTTTTTTTCTTTTCAGAAATACAGTAGTTTTTTCTTCATTCATCGTATATTTCAAAGTTAAGAATGAAGCGAAGCTATTTGCCGCCCGACTCGTTAACGTGTTCTGATTATTTTCTTTCCTCCCACCCAAAAGGAGCCGAATGCCCATGGGGACATCCGTTCTTCATAGCTTTGCCTGGGCGTTCACGCCAGGGATCTCAGGGAGTCATGGCTCATGGACTGAATGAGGAGTAGTACAACTAATCGCTCAGATGGAAAGAAAACGTTACTGCACTCTACGATCAGCAGTTGTCTAACATTTTTCACCTATATATATATATATATATATATATATATATATATATATATATATATATATATATATATATATATATATATATATATATATACCGGGTGCATGATTTTACTTTGGGAAAAATCTGTGGGAACAGGCTCTACTACAAAGATTATATATATATATATATATATATATATATATATATATATATATATATATATATCTATATATATATATATATATATATATATATATATAGATATATATATATATATATATCATATATATATATATTATATATATATATATATATACTATATTCTTTTTTTTTTTTTTTGCTTACTCTATGTTGTATAGGGGTCTTTAGCGTTTCCTGTCCTTTAAGGCTTATCCTTGGAATTCACCTTTTCTTAAAGAGGCAGCAAATGCCATTCTGTTCTAATAGCCATAAAGCTTTCCCATAGAAAATTTATTGATTACCTAATTTACCTGGTTTCTGGAATCCACCCTATTCTATGATAAGGTCTCTTTTTTGCAATGGAATAGTTGCTTTATTTGTAAACAGGGATTCATTGCTCCAATAATTCAGAGTATTAAATCAATATTCCTTAATAAAATTATTCATGGTTTTGATCAGGTTACCATTAAGTTCTGTATTTTTGCCTAACTTTCTAGTAGAAATAATGTTACTTAACTCTGGGAGACGGAATCAACAACACTAGATAAACAGGTATTTAGCTGGAAAACTTCATTGATCTTTCCTCGGGACAGCAATTAAAAAAAGCCGAATGGCAGTCGTAAAAATTATTGTTAGCCTGCACATTAAGTACTTGATTTACGACAATACCATCTTCTTATTATCCCTCCAGCTCTGTTGCTGTTTTGCTTTCTGTCTTTTGATGTTCATCCACTCCCATTGTCGCTTATTACTTAGCTGTCCAGCTTCTTTAATAACTTGACCTAACTTCAGATTTCTTCTTTTATTCAATGAGAAATCTTGGAGGCTAGAATTACGAGAGTCCAGAAATGTGACTTTATTCTGCTGAAACAGCTTTAAGATAGCAGTTATAATTAAGTCGAGATCATTAATGACTACTAAGAAACGTAGTACAGATGGAATAAGAATATTATAGCATACGATCAGAAGATCTTACATTCATTATCTCAAAAAGATTTTAACAAAAAGGTGAAAAATGTTAGACAATTGCTGCTCGTAGAGTGCAGTAACGTTTTCTTTCCATCTGAGCGATTAGTTGTACTACTCCTCATTCAGTCCATGAGCCCTGACTCCCTGAGATCCCTGGCGTGAACGCCCAAGCAAAGCTATGAAGACCGGATGTCCCAATGGGCATTCGGTTCCTTTTGGGTGGGAGAAAGATAAATCAGAACACGTTAAGAGTTGGGCGACAAATAGCTTCGCTTCATTCTTAACTTTGAAATATATGATGAATGAAGAAAAAAACTACTGTATTTCTGAAAAGAAAAAAAAAAAACTCCCTCACTGTAATCAAAAGAAGAAGAAGAAGAAGAAGAAGAAGAAGAAGAAGAATTTTGAGAAAAAGGAAATATTGAGGCTTCAAAGACCAACCTTTTTCTTTTAAAGGACATAACAATCATTAAATTAACCGTATTTAGAAGAGCCCTGTCCGTGGTAAAAAAAGAAAAAAAATTCCATCGACTACGTTTTCTCTTTACATAATAATATATTCAATTCCTTTATTTCACATACTATGTGATAACAGTTAGCTGCTGATTTGTGGTCTTTTAGGCTTCGTTAATAGATTTGCAGTACAAAAACAAAAAACAAATAAATAGATAAGTTTTTGTTCGTTTTTGTTTATTCAAAAGCAACTAGATACCGCATATCAAAGTAGGGTACATACATAAATCATCTTTAAAGTAGAGAACTTTTGAAACTATTTAAAAGATTAACGGATGCGTCAAAGTCAGATTGAAAATATGCATAACGATGAAACGAAATGAGAGAAATACATGAGATAAACGCAGACAATTTTCTTCTTGAAGTCATCAGAGGCAAAGCAAGGCTTTGATAAAATGGGACAATGATTTGTAAAGTGCCCAATGACAATAGCAACACTTTTCCTATTGACATAGCTAAATATAGTAAAATGAACTGAACAGAAAGGAAATTCACAATTCACCTAGGGCACTTAATACTTGTAACATCACATAATTCGTCTACATGGTAAAAAAAATAGAAAATGAAATAATTCTATGTATATTGTTAAAGGTTCGTTTCGCTCTACTGGCAATTTCGTTATGTTGAGAAATACTGTACCTCTCGCTCGAGCGCAATTCAGTTTTAACAACCCAATAGAATACGCTCAAGTTTATATAATTCATTCCAACTGTGCTACGCTACATAATTTGCTTGACCTCTTACATATACATTTTTGAACATATGATTAGTTATGATGATTGCCTTTAAGTATGCTTGCCTGTTATTATTTCTCTTTTCTAAGAATATCACGGAAAACACAAGGTCGTTACAATTCTTAGACAGGGAAGCTTTTAATCCGCTGATAACCCAAATATTTCTGTGAGCTGTGGGTGGCCTTGGTTTTGGCCATCTGTTAGTAGGGCATCGAGAACGGAACAAGATGTGATGAAACCTGGTATGCCTAATGAACTGCAAGAAATCATCATCACTGCTAATTTACTCATAAGGCTAAACTTTCCAAAATTTTATGAATTCATTTAACAAGTTTTCTCAAGGTCTGTTACCTCATCCTTGAGATATTCTGCTTACAGAGACACGCCGGAAAATACACATTCCTTCCTAATTAATTTACGAAAGGAAATGTTACGATTTTTCTTATTCATAACAGTTATTTATATCACGAAAGAAAAGGAGAACATAAAAAATCTGCCGAATACCTTCAAAGGTATGGTTTTCCAGCTTGGACATGTTTGTCGGATTTCGAAAGAAGAAAGCTAAGAAAATCAGTTAGTTTTCACCTGGAATTTCCTTTTCTTTTGCAAAAAAGTATATAAATGGAGGAAGTAGAAACAAAACAACTATATCTTCGTACCCTTCTGACGTAGTAGGAAATAAGTTTTGAAAACAGCCGAGTATTCTTCAGTATATTTTAGTGTCCCAAGATTGCTTGCAATCGTTTATTCCGGTCTCTATTATTCACTCCAATGTATTTGTCTTTGTTCCTTATTTCTAAGTTTTCTAACCTCAATTCCAATTACGGTGTGCGTTTGTAATTTTTCCTACTTCTGCAGACCTTGCCTTGTTTATTATTCTAATTACTTTATTATTCTAATCATCATTCGACGTACTTTTCCTTTATATTGAACCTATTTAAAAAGTACTAAAAGCGACAATGAACAAAAAATCATGTTTCATATACAATGCTCGATTCCATTTTCCATTTGAGATAAATTGACAGCAATATGGCTACTACGGAGTCCTTGGACAACAGAGAGAGAGAGAGAGAGAGAGAGAGAGAGAGAGAGAGAGAGAGAGTTTTTAGATTTAATATTCGGTGCCTTTTCGAGCATATTTGGACGATGTCCATTCTGAAGCCTCTGACATCTATGTACCATTCAGGGATGACGACCATTTCAATGAAACGGAATAATTTCACACTCAAAGGCTTGAGCCGGAAAGTAGTTTACACCAGATCCTATTGTCTCTCATGTGAGCCGCCAGGCGTTAACGAGACATGAAGACCCCCAGCAGCTGCTACAGCTGAACGGTCGTTAAAGGAACACGCATTCAGCACACTATACACGTTTACTCAAGTTAGGAATTGAAAACAGACCATTTACAGAAGCACTTGTTTCTTTTCGACAGGGCTGTAAGTGGGAAAACATAGTAAACAGTATATATATATATATATATATATATATATATATATATATATATATATATATATATATATATATATATATATCTATATATATATATATATATATATATATATATATATATATCTGTCGCTATGTGTGTGTGTGTATGTATGCAGGTATCAAATGAATATTAGTTATGAAAAATAATTATTTTTATCAACTTTTAAAACACAGTATTACACTTTAGGCACTAAGAATGGTTATGCTTATTTACAGTTTACATTCTGAACTAATCCGAGACAAAAGAATCAATTAACCTAAATTGCTGGTGACACTAATGAGAGAGAGAGAGAGAGAGAGAGAGAGAGAGAGAGAGAACCTCTTGCAGTAAATTACGACAGTGCTGAAGCCAGTAAGTACACCCAAGATCTCCGAATGAAGTAGTAGGAATAGGCATTCTCTTGTATTCCTTTTTTATAGTATTGCTCTGCATACCTGTATAACCAAAAATGTATACTGAATCTCAATACGGGACTAAAGGCTAAATTCCTTTACTCATTTTCGCAAAGAAATCAAAGAAAGTGGCAAAAAGGACCCATAATTTATAAGAAGAATATTTCATGTTTTAATAATTAACAATGTAACATCTATTTTTCCATCATTGATATTAAAATATTCCACTGAAAAAGGAATTCTGTTGGAATATCGCCTCTAGAAGGTTTTCTAATCAAATCCCATGATGAAGAGGAGGGCAAGAAATGAAACTGGTCTCACCCACCGTACCCAACCAGCCATCCTCAATCTTTGGATGAATGAGGTCTTCCGGCGGTGAACAGTTTGGGTTCGACATGTTGCGTTTCAGGAATTGCGACATGTCGATCACATTAATGGCCTTGAACTAGGTTCTGTTATGGCACTGTGAGCTTTATGACGCGTATCCTGAAGGTCGAGCTTCCTTTCGTTCTCCAGCATTTTAAAGCAAGAGCAGGTGGTACGTTATCAGTGTAACAAGTCCTTAAGACGAATGACTGAGGAACGATGCAAGATCTGATGCCCTTTCTGCCAACCATTAATTAACTCGGTGATAACTTCCCTTGTACATTATAACGTTATCGAGATACATTTATCTTTCTTCTCTCAGCCGAAAAGGTAAATGGAATCATAAGTAACGCATTTTGAAGTGAGAATTATTCCTTTTATGTTCGTTTTAATTGTTACGATTGCAAGATAAGTGTTAACAAAAGTACAATTGAAAGTGCTGAATAGTAAGTCATGACACTGATATAGAATGCATTATAACACGTAATAACGTATTGGCCAGCTGCAAATTATATTCGTAAGGAAATTCTTTCAAAAAAAACAGTAATTGCATTGATCATATTAAAAATAACAAATACGCAAAAAACCAGCGATTAGCTATAATTTGCTTTTGCTCGTTGTCTCCTACTTTAGAATCTAAATATATATATATATATATATATATATATATATATATATATATATATATATATATATATATATATAT